>NC_142647.1:46982196-47285227 GCF_053813885.1 Theobroma cacao
TTATTTAAGTTTATGTTTAAGATCTTTGTTTTTTATTATTTAAATTTAAATTTTATTATTTTTTATTAATTTAATTAGTAGTTAATTTTATAAAATACATAGAGAAATATTATTGTTTATGTATACGAGTTCAGGTAATTAGATACCCATGAAGAAGATTTTAATAATTTTTTAATCTAATTGAGTTTTTAAACGAGTTAGGATAATTATAGGATAGTAAAAATATAATAGGGTTGGGGTTATGGTAGCAATTTTTAAAATTATTCGGGTAATTAATAGGGTTAGGGTAATTGATTTTTTATAAGATTAGGATCAGGTATTTTGAAATTATAGGGTACTTGACTCGTTGACATCCTTAAGAGGATTTGGAAAATTAGAAATCTTCAAATCTGGCATGGAAGTTGGAAGAAAGGAAAAAGAAATGAAAAGAGTGATTTTTTTTTTTTGCTTTCTCAAATGTGCTTGTTAGAAAAAAAAATGTAAAGAAGATTATTGTTTTCATAAATTGTTTGGTAACACCGGCAAGTTGGAGAAAGAAAATAAAGGCTTGATTTGAATAATATTTTTATTTTTTGTTTTTCTTTTTTAAAAATTAATAAAGAGCAAAATATAAAAAATAACAATGAATAAATTACAAAAAAATCAACCAAACACAGTTTAAAATTATTGTTTTTCATTATTATTGTACGTTTATGGGTAGATATAAAAGGATTTTTTTTTAAAAAAAAAATCAGTATTATAAATTGAAAACACTTAATTCAGCTTTTCTGTATTTTCATTTTCTTTTTACTCATCTACATCATGTATAAAAAACTATATTCTTTATACGTTTTTACCTTAATACTTTTTTTAAAAAAATTCAATTTATATCAATATATAATTATTATATAAATAAAAAATTCATCATTTTAAAAGAGTAATTACATGGTTTGATTTTGACGATATAAAAATAAATCAAACATCAAGTCAGGGATTAAAAGACCACGGAGGGAGCACACGGCCCAACGGTGCTTGACGGATTGACTAAGTAGCTAAAGGACTAAACGTCAACCCGAGGGACAAGAAGTGAGACAAAAGGATTTGGGGGTTCTAATGGAAAATGGCAACATTAGGTTTTTGCTAGAAACTCGCGTAATAATAAAAGTTACCTTTAGCGACCCCCAAAGCTACCAATTATTCTTGTCTACCTCCCCTCGCGCACGTCTAACGATTCCCTAGCTTTTGGAATTGAAAACTATTTCCTCCATTTCTACCCAGCTTATCTCATCTTTTATCAGTTCCTCAACTCACGTTTTTATGCCGTGTAAATGGAATCAAAATAACCACGTTTCCCGCTTTGAAAATGGAACCGGTTATGACTCAACAACTTCTTACGTACAACTAAATATAAGATTTATAAAATCTACTGAGGATGCTTTTTGGAGTAAAAAATTAGAAATTATATAAAGACTTTTGCATATATAATTAAGTTCCTTTCTTCTTCTTTTTTTATCTTTTTCTTTTAACACTTGTAAATTTTGCTTCTTAAAAGAAAAATTAAGAGATTGAGTATCATTGCTGTCGAAACTCAACAAGATAATTGCGTTTTGTCTATATAACTATACACAACGCGAAACAATTCATCCCTTTTATGGCAAAGTAGTAGTGAACATCAAACTTATTTATCCTTAATTTTAATTTGAAATATCGTCATATTTAGTTTATATATTTATATACATATACATACATACATATATGATGCAATAGCTTAGGATATATATCCATTTATGCTGAAATTATCTTTGCAATCAAGCTATAATGAGATAGTTCTTTGTTACAAATTATTATATGATGTAATTGATTAGGATTTGTACACCCTTTTTTGCTGTAACTATTTTTGTAATCTAATAGCTTTTTGGTACATATCATTACATGATATAACTGATTAGGATATAAACCCTTTTTTACTGTAATTATTTTTAATCTAATTATGATAATAATGAAACAATATATACTAACACAACCAATAAACAATATATATATATTTAATTTATTAAATTATGTATCGATACTTCGTGTGCGAAAGAATTGATTCCATTATAAAACTTGATAAAAACATTTATTTAATTAAAAGTGATATGGATAAAAAATCAATGTGACACAAATTTAATAATAAAAATAAAAAATAATTATTTTTATGTATGTAATTAATGAGAATTAAGTCAATAAATTTTGTGTATAGAAAATATATAAATTGTAATAAATAATTTATTAATCATAACATTAAAAAATAAAATCAATATTAAAAATTTTATTATGTAAGATCAAATTTGAGTAAAAATTTCTTAAGACTATTTCTCGTATCTCATCCCAATTATAAAATAACTTAATTTTACATAAACTCGGAATACTGATCTATGTACAATCCCTATTGCCGCGTGAGGTGTCGGTCAACTGAAAAAGCTCCTGGCCTAAGTTGAATATGGTGGGAGCAAAACTCAGACAGCCCTTTCCAACGCTGAACAAAACCGCGTGCGCGTGAAAACTCACGTGGTCTTCTTCCATTTTTAATTTAATTTAGTTTAGTGAAAGTCGTCCGGAGAATCCCAGAAACCAAACCGGGCCTCCCTCCCTGAGCTGCGGCTTCTGAATAACAGCTTTATGTCACTGACGATGGCTGAGTTTCCAATACCTCCACGCTTCTCGGGTTGCTCCTAACGCGGTTTACTAACTAAACCTTTCAAACGAAACAGAGGCCGATTTGATTGCAACAGACTAAATTTTGTTGTGGGAAATCACTTTGATATTCGGACTGCCATGTCGTTTCCAAGTCAAGAAAGTCAGAGCGAGTTCAACCACTGCCCAGATTTAACCGCTATGGTTCATAATGTAGATCAGACTCCTTTAGCCATTTCTCCGGACGACTTGACCCAGAGGTCCATGAACTCTCAGTTTCATCCTGACGTTGAAGTGGAGACCGGTTCTGTGGCACAGAATGGAGATGGGAGTAGTAGTTGGGGATTATCTTTCTCAGACATGCCGTTGGATTCATATTGGAAAGACCTTGATGTAGACCTCAGTTCTGTGGCACAGACTGAAGATTTGAGTCCGATATCGACATCTAAAACAGACACGCCGCGGCCAGGAGGAGGCAATGCTAATGAGTTACCCCAGCAGTTCAATTCCTCTGACCAGCCATTGAATTCACTTGCTGGGAATTTAACTGCTGATCAGCTGGTGAACTCTCACGGAGACGTTGAAACGGAGGTACGGTGTTCTGAACCAAACCAAAGCCACCTGGATCATGAAGAAAGACCATCTGATCAAGCTTCAAATGGACAAAAACAAAGGGGTCGTAAACCAAGGGTAACACCAGTGGAAAAAGCAAAGAACCAACTTGATCAAGCAGGAAATCACTTTGATGTTCGGACTGCCATGTCGTTTCCAAGTCAAGAAAGTCAGAGCGAGATCAACCACTGCCCAGATTTAACCGCTATGGTTCATAATGTAGATCAGACTCCTTTAGCCATTTCTCCGGACGACTTGACCCAGAGGTCCTTGAACTCTCAGTTTCAACCTCACGTTGAAGTGGAGACTGGTTCTGTGGCACAGAATGGAGATGGGAGTAGTAGTTGGGGATTACCTTTCTCAGACATGCCGTTGGATTCATATTGGAAAGACCTTGATGTAGACCTCAGTTCTGTGGCACAGACTGAAGATTTGAGTCCGATGTCGACATCTAAAACAGACATGCCGGGGCCAGGAGGAGGCAATGCTAATGAGTTACCCCAGCAGTTCAATTCCTCTGACCAGCCATTGAATTCACTTGCTGGGAATTTAACTGCTGATCAGCTGGTGAACTCTCACGGAGACGTTGAAACGGGGGTACGGTGTTCTGAACCAAACCAAAGCCACCTGGATCATGAAGAAAGAGCATCTGATCAAGCTTCAAATGGACAAAAACAAAGGGGTCGTAAACCAAGGGTAACACCAGTGGAAAAAGCAAAGAACCAACTTGATCAAGCAGGAACATCAGCTAAAGCTCGCAATGGACAGAAACGAAAGTCTCGTCAACCAATAATTCGCACAGAAGAGCAAGAACATGAAAGAAAAAGGAAAAAAAATGAATATGATAGACACTACCGGGCAGACATTAAGGTAAAAGAAATCCCTCTATTCATGTCCCGTTTGAGTTAAAGGATTTCACTAAATTTTCTTTGCTTTCTGTGTTGCAAATGGAGAATGAGTTAACGGAGCTGAGGGGACTCAAGGAGAAAATTGTGACAATAGTGTCCGAGTTAGAGGGGATTGATCAAAAGGGTTCACAGATTGACCGCGTGAGCCCTGATTTACAAAAAGGCCAACAGGAAGTGGTAGGAAACGATATGTCCCAGCAAGTAATAATTGATTCTGCCGATCGAGTTCCACCGATTTGGGCAAATGAAGTCCCAGTATCCATCTCGTCGGATAAATACGAGGTAATTAATGTGCTGTAATTTTCCCTAGTTACTATCACAGCAGTTTAATCAGTTGCTTTTAACTTGAACTTTGACTTGCATGGTCATGTTAGTTGAACTGATGTCAAGATGTACGATTTTTCTGACAAGGAAATGGAGGCCGACTGTCGTAGACTACAACGAATGAAATCCAAGTATGGAGAAATTGAGAAAATTGAATCCATGTTGGATAAATTCAAGAATTTGGAAGCCGAGTCACGTAGGTTCAAGCAAATAAAGCTCTTGTTTGGTGGAGTTGATGAAATTGAGCGCGAAATAAATAGGCTTAAGAAAATAGAGCTGCAGCTCGACAAATATAAGCAAATGGAGACCACAAGGGAAATGGACTCCTTTCAGGCATCTCCTGGTAGGCTTCAGGTATATTGTCTTGCTCGCTATCTTTCGTTTTGATCTGGTGAAAGGTTAAAATTCAACACTCTCATAGTCTCATTCTTCCACCCTTTTTATGATCTGCTTATATATTTCCTGTTTTTCCATCCCCCAGATCTGTCTTCGGATGGCCTCTTCATTGAACTTACACTCATATCACTAACATTACTTTTTTGGACACGAATTAATGCTGTGAGTTAATTATTTGCTGCACTGGAATGTGCCAGCAACTGGAGATTGATCAATCATGCTGTTATGAAAATTGTCTAAGAAACAATAAAGATAAAACTAAGAGAAATCAAGCAAGTAAAAAAATATAATAATTTATATGGTTCGGCCTCTTATCTACGGAATGCAATTATTCTTTTATTATTGAGAAATTAAAGTACAATAAATTAACCTCTATAGTTTCCCAAACCAACCCAAAATCTCTTACACACTCTTTCTCAATAACCTTGCAAGAACACTCACCCAAACTACTTTAACTTCACCTAGAGCAAAAGATAGAGTTACAAGGTATCTCTCTCTAAAGCTCTCAAAGCACTACTTGCAATTCTTAAAGTCTAAAGATCCACTTTTATAGTATAAAAGTCCAAAGTGTAATGTGATTATGACTCGATGTGGAATAAGAAATTTAAAACTATACAATTACTCAATGTTGTACATAAATAAGAATCCTAATCAAATAAGATCTAGAATTCTAGTCAACCTAAAACTCAACAAATCTCCACTTTTGACTTGAATTCAAACTCCTTAAACCTCTTCCACCAATCGTACTTAATTACAATTTCCTAATTTCATCTATTTTTCAACACCCTGAACAATTCTCCAAGTATAAGACTTTCCCAATCATTAGCCTTTATAATTACTACAACTACACATACCGAATCAAATATAGTCCAACACTCGATTCCATAAAACGGCCAGTGCACTTGTGTAACTATCAAGTCAATGGCACTAATTGACTTCGGAAAGGACCTTTATGACCCTTTCAATTCACTACTCACAAGATTTTTCATCTTTTCACCATCGTCTACACCATGGGAACCTTTCATCACCTCATCGGTAAATGAAATCTTACTTTGATAGCTACCATCTCCTGTGCACTGTTCCCATCTTTTCAAAACCTCACATTCTAGACGATATAAGTCATTATACAAATTCCCCCTCATCAGGACCATGTCGTCTTGTGTGACTTTTACCACTCCATCACAAACAGAATATCCATACCTTTTGGAGTCTAACAGGCTCAATGATATTAGATTCTAACACATCTATGAGTCATAGACCACACCACCCAAAGAATGCACAACTTCATTAAAACTTTTGATTTTCACCACTCCAAGACCCATGACCTTCACTATTGACTTATTACCCAAAGTAAAATTCCAAGCCACCCCTTCTTGAAGTAAATCAAAACAATCTTTTTGATAACATATGTGAGTTGCAGAAGCAGAATCTAAATATCAATCAAAATTTGCATCCATATTTTCTGATATTGCAAGGACATCACAATCATCACAATCATACTTTCATCCCTTTTTGTACGACAATCCCTTTTTGTACGACAATCCCTTTTAATATGTCCATACCTTTTACATTGAAAGCATGGGAGATTGTTGGATCTAGACTTACCACCCTTAGATTCCATACCGGTTGACTTCTTCCTACGAACCTCAGTTACCAATACCAAGCCACTTGGATATCTATCCCCTTCTTTACTTTTCTTTCAAGCTTCACGAGACATTAACGTTGCTTGTGCTTGTTCTAACATTATTGTATCCATCCCACATATCAGAAATTCCACAAATACCTCATAGGAGTCTTGAAGCAAAGTCATGAACAACAGTGCCTTTGCTTCTTCCTCCACTTTTACATCAACCTTTTTCAACTGATCAATGATATCATCGAATTCATTCATATGCTTCATAAGGTCTCCATTTTCCTCTATCTTTAAGCGATATAACTTTTGCCTAAGCTGCAACTTGTTGGAAAGGCTTTTTGCCAAGTAAATCTTCTCTAACTTTGCTCACAACCTTGGAGCAAAATCCTCATCAATAACATGGTTAAACACATTATCTCCAATGCAAAGCCAAATAGTGCTCACACACCTTTGCTCTAACTCTGCCCATTCAACATCAGGCATGTCATTTGGTTGCCCTTCTTTTTTTCTTAGTAAGAGGCGCATTAAATCTTGCTACACAAGAAGATCTTTCATCCTTCTCTACCACTGCGTGAAACTAGTCTTCCCATCAAACTTCTCAATTGAAAAATTTATAGAATTAGTAACTTTTGACATCCTTGTTGAATCTTGAATTTACCGAACCCGAAGCTCTGATACCAGTTTGTTATGAAAATTACTTAAGAAACAACAATGATAAAACCTAAAGAAATCAAGCAAACAGAAAAACACAAAAATTTATGTGGTTCGGCATCTTGCCCACTTTCACAAAGTGAAATTGTTCTATTATTATTGAAAAATTAAAGTACAATAAATTGACCTCTATGATTCTTAAAACCAGCCTAAGATCCCTTGCACATTTTTTCTTAATAACCTTGCAAGAACACTCACCCAAAGCACTCTAGTTCCACATAGAGCAAAAGACAGAGTTACAAGATGTTCCCTCTCTAGAGCTCTCAAAGCTACTTGCAATTCTTAAAGCCTGGAGATCTATTTTTATAGTAAAAAAGTCCAAAGTAGAATGTGATTAAGACTCGACGTAGAATAAGAAATTTAAAACTATATAACTATTCAATGTTGTACACAAACAAGAATCTTAATCAAATAAGAACTAAAATTCTAGTCAACCTAAAACTCAACACATGCAGACAGCAAAAGGTGGCTGATCTTGATCGATTCGAGCAAATGAAGACTATGAATAATGGAATTAAGAAAATGGAGTTTATGTTGGATAAATTCCCTAAGATGGAGGCCGCGTTACAAGAATTCGAGCAAATAAAGTCTGACTTCGGAGGAATTTATAAAATCAAGGCCGGAATATATGAGCTTAAGAAAACTGAATCGCAACGCGACAAACAAAAGGAACCGCAATTCTTTACAAAATCTCCTGGTAGTCTCCAGGTCTGTCTATCATTTTATAGATGAACAACAATGGGTAGGAGGCTAGATCAAAAATGTGTGACAATAATATAAATTTTTCGCTATATTTTGTAAAAGGGTTAGAGAAAGGAAGTAAAAAAAAGCCAAAGGAGAATAATGTTTTATTTCTTCTTTCCTCCCCTTTAGTGGGAAGAAAATAAAACGAATGGACACTTTTTTAACGTTTTTATATCTAATCTTTTTAAAAGTGAAATTAATGAATAAACAATAAAAGAAAGGAATATATTAGATATTTTTTAAAATTTTCAAACATATTTTATAAAAATATTCTAATTCAAAATAAATAATGTCTATATTTTTTAAATTAAAATTATATAAAAGTTTTCAAATAAATAATTAATATACAGAAGCTCAAAATTAATAAGAAACATTAATAGAGTGCTCTTTTACTATTATTATTATTATTATATTGAAAGTAAAGATCAGTAAGTTACATTCTAAAGTGTGAGACCAAAATGGTATGTTCCCCAAATTTTAAGGATCATGGAAATAATTAACTCTATTCTATAATTTGCTTTCCAGGAGCAGCGTGGGATGCATTCATTAGACTTGAATAGCGACTCTGATGTGGTATGGTTATTGCGTTAATTGCACACACTTTCGTTTGTTGAGTGAGGTTCCGTATGTTCATTTTTTAATTTATTTCTGCTTTACACTAGTTTGTTTATTGTATTGATCTTTTCTCCGACTTGTGTTGATTGTTTAGGCCTCAGATGATGGAATTAATCTAAAGCCCCCGGCCGCTGTGGGGTGTTCAAAGACAATACATGACATGCAGTATTCTGATGCTCTTGTCACTAAATTTATGGCGAAGCTTGATGATGACAACGCTGTGAGCAACGTGGATCACTCCAGCTTTAAAGATTTAGATGGAGAGTGCGAAAAAGTTGGCAAGTATAATATCCCACTGTCTCTGGTCTCGACTGCAAGGGATATCATCAAGGCCAAAGATGATATCACGAAACAGAGTAGATTTGGTCATTGTGTTATTGAGCCTGCTTATATTTTGCTTTGTGCTACAACCAAAGAGATGAGAAATTTGCCGCCTGAACAAGTTACGGAAGAGATTATGTTAAAGTGGAGAGATGCAATCAACGATGCTAAAGGTCTTAGATGTGATACGGAATTTGCTATGAAATATTTGAGAAAATTTGCTCAAGGTTACTTTGGTCTCAAAGCAAACAATGACCGGAAAAACTTGGAACGGAGGATGACAATTCTAAAGACCGAAGAAGAAGTCTTGAAACAGGAGCTTCAAAAGAAGACAAGTGAGATGAAGTTCCTGAAATCCAAACAAGAAGACTTAACATCTGAGCAATGCAAGGATTGTCTGGAATTCAAGAATCAAATTTTAACAAAAACTATTAGACTTTTTGATTAATTGGTTCTATGTTTTTTTTTTCTTTTGAGTGATGGTAGGCCATACATCAGGTACAAAGCAGAGAAGTTGATACCAATTAGCGGTAGAGACTAGAAAATAGGTTGTGTTTGGTACTTTACAATGCAATGTGATTACAGGTAATGTGATTACAAACAATATAATTGTAGAGAAAATAACATTACAATATTTGGTATGCAAGCAAAATAATGATTAAAATGCAGGAAAGATAACACCGCAATATTTGGTTTACAAGTACTTTACTGGTAATGTAATGTTAATTTTCAAAATTATCCTTATTTATTAAAATGCAAGTTTAATATACTTGTATTTTTTATTGTTAATTTTTATATAATATCATATCTTAAATATATTTTTAATGTCATATATTTTATTTTTATTTTTAATATAATTTTTATATTATATATTTTATTTTAATTTCTTTTACCTATATTATATAAATTTTAATTTCTTATATTTTATTTTATTTTAATTTTTGATTTTTATATTTTATATTTTATTTTAATATTTTTTATTTTAATTATAATGTTACAAAATATTTTTAACAAGGTAATAAAGTTGAAGAGTAAAAGTGTCTTTAAGAATATTGGAGAGTGTAATGTAATGTGATTGCATTAGTTTTGGATTACAATTACATTACATGCCTTGGTTGTAATGTGATTGCATTGCGATCTTACATTGCAGTGATTTATTACAAAACACACACTGCAATGTAATTTAATTGGGTACATTGCAGAGAATGTGCTCTCACTTCTGTCGTAGCAGGCGCTACCTTATATTTACTAACTTTCTATCCGAATGCTACTTCTGCAGAGGTTAGAGTTAAAAGGGATGCCATTCTCTGGTACCTACACCAATCGTTGTATGATTTATAAATACCACATTTCCTCACAAAAAGAATGGATTTGTACCATTGAATTTTGCTTTTGTTGTTTGTGCTTGATGAATTATTATACTCGTGCGTCATTTTGAAAGCACATCATGTAAAATAGCCAAGTTTTTGTTATTTGAATTATTGATTGTAATCTTGTTAACAAGCATCATGAATAGATTTTATTGACAAGATATTGTGAGATGGTAAGATTCATTAAGTTATTTCATCAATTTATTATTATTTAAATTGTAAACTATATTTGAGTATTTGATTTATTGATTGATGCATGATCTCTTTATCTAAAAAAGAGGGTTCAAACCTCCCTCCTCCAATTAAGAAAAAAACTCCAAACAAATTGAAGATAACAATCATAAATTAACGACCTACTGTGAATTGAACTGTTGAAAATAAATTATGCCAATTAGTACTGCCCATTTAATATGAAGCCACGGATTTAAAATTAAAAATCACATCGATTTGAAGAACTCTGAAGTTCAGAATTTTGGGCTAAGATGAAGCTAAGGATAACCCATTATGAATGAGATCATTTCAACATGATCCAGCTCATTTAATATGGCTCTTTGACACCCATTCGAGCCCAATGTCTTACGGCTGTCTGTCATCTCCAGTACCCCAATTCTACACCTGACTCGGTTCAGTCATCAAGGGCCTTCAAACCTTAATTACTCTTTTTTTTTTTTCTTGTCCTCTTTAGTCCAATTGAGAGTGGCTTAAATTTCCAATTCATTTCCAGGTAATTAATTTCAGATTTAAGAAACCCCCTTTCCAAATGGGTTTCTTTTAAATCTTGTTTAACTTTCCAAATGGGTTTCTTTTAAATCTTGTTTAACTTTTCTTCTTTCTAATTTTTTATTTATCTTTATACTTAAAAAGCAATATGTTTTCCTTGTTTTACGTTCATTTTATTGATTCTTGAAGTGGGTTTTTGTCTGATATACGTATATGCTTTGGTCATATGAGAACATTAAGCTACAATAATTTCAGGCTTGGCTCTATGATTCTTATGGTATAAGACATGGTACATTTGCATCACTTCACTTAATTCTGAATTATGAATTGTGTGAAGGAGCTATGGTTTTCAATGTCATATCTTCTGTTTTATTTTGCAAAAATGTTTTCTATTTATATATATATTATGGTTCTTGTTTTTTCCCTTTGTATCTTTTGTGATGGGACTAACAATACATGATGTATATTCTTTTTGGCTAGGCATATTGATGATGTTATGTCCTTTATGCGATTCATTGCCCTGAACCACACATAATGCTCTTCAGGAGATTTCTAGTAGTTAGTTGATTTTGATTACTAATTTATTCTCTTTAAGAATTATTTTACAACTTAATGCTACATAGAAAGTAATAAGAACAATTGAAACAAATGAAATATTATTTTATGCAGAATAGAACAATTATAGCAAGTGAAGTATTATTGCATACAAAATAATTAAAACAAGTAATGTATTATTTCACGTAAAACAATTAGAGTATATAGAATACAATTTCATACAAAACATCTTAAGTTTAAATTGTTGCATTTATAATATTTTATATTTTTACTACATAAAGAATAACAAAGTTTATTATAGCGGTGTAAATTATAATTTTTATCATATTTTTAACATTTTATATCACTTATTAAAAAATAAAGTACTAAAAAATAAAAAATTATAAAAAAAGAATATAACAATAAATATTAAAAAAATGATATGGACATACTAGCTCGTGGCTCAAGTGCCGCAAGGTGCAACATAATTCAAGCCACGAGCTACATCACAATCAAGGCCGTCAGCAATAACATAATTTGCTCGCGGTAAGTACACTACAACCTGCTGACGGCACAAGCCGCGAGTTACAAGCTAAATGGCGCTTGGTAAAAATGAAAAATAGTGCCGCGTGCATAAATAAGCAACTTGCACCCTGCAAGTACCGCACGCAAGAGAACAACTTGCTCTCGGTGAGCACAAATAGAAAAACCCACCCAATATCTGATGAATAAGTATAAGAAATATTTAATTAATTACTCTCAAATACACACGTAAAATAAAAAGAAAAAAACATTTTAAATGAGTAGTTGTCAAGTTGGCAAATTATGACACTAGGCTCAAAAGTAATTTTTGTTAAAGACCCACTTTATTGGAGCTTTTCAATTCCATCATGATATTCGATAAAACATGAAACATTGTATTTAGCAATAATTTTTAATCATGCAAGGATAAAGATAGTACTTGTACTTTACTTTTAAATATTCTCATTATCTTTTCGGAAAAAAATAATGTACATTCTTTTAAAGATAAAAAATCTGTTTTGTGCCCTAATATTTTTTTCCTTTCAAATTTGATTTACTTTTCTTTTAAAATTTTAAAATCTTTATTCTATTTACAAGTTGTATTATATCGCCCTAACTTTATACATGAAAAATTTCTAAATCTTATAATAAGAAAATTTTCATGTAGGGGACAACAAACAAGAAAATACACTAATGATTTTTGATAAAAAGAAAACAATTTAAAATTTTTCTTATGATCATCTAAAAAACAGAAAGCCATTTCCTCACTCTAAATATTGCATAAGGTGTTATTGTGTAAGGCGTTACTACTTAAAGAGCTATGGCATAAAATGTATTGCCTAATACATTACAAGCGTTAAAGCGCAAAGTGTTACAATACATGGTGTTACAGTATAAAGCATTACTATACAATGCATTATAGTGCAAAATATAACTTTTTCCTAAATTAATGCATAATAATTTTTTAAATAAGAATTTTTATGTAAGGGGTAAAATATAGATAGTTGATTTGAGCTATTAACTTATTCTCTTTAAGAATTGTTTGACAACTTAGGGTTATACAGAAAACAATGAGAACAATTAGAACAAGTAAAGTACTAATTCACGCAAAATAACTAGAGCAAGTGAAGTATTACTTCAAGTAAAACAATTAGAACAAGTAACGCACTGCTTCACTACAAATAACTAGAGCAAGTAGAGCACTACTTCATACGATATAACCAATGCAAGTTAAATAACTACTTCATACAAAATAATCACTTCACACTAATAGCGGTGAAAGCAACTCGAAATAAGTGATAGGGTTCACGAATTACTTTCATCTTGGAATGTTTTGAAGAGTTTGGTTTGGTGGCTTAGATATATGAAGGTAGTTAAGAGGTCTTTCTCTTAACCTTTTCCTGGAATACAAGTATTTTTTCCTTTTACCTTGTTCTATTATCCTTGTTCACGTACACCTTTTTCTTTGAACTCCTTCTTGTATAGCTTTTTATGTATATCTTTTCTCTATTTTGTACTTTTTGCTCGAGAATTACTTCAACGACCACATAATGAGTTTTTAACCTTTACTCATTATATGCAATAAAATCACTATTTTAATATCCATATAATGGGTTATAGTAACGGTTACTCACATTAAAACTCTTCATAATAATACCATTGATTACACACATTAAAGCTTATTCTTGAATAACAGTCACTTCTGGCACTATATAGAACCTCCACAATTCATTTGAAGGAACTTCACTTCTCTTTAACTTCTCTCTAATTCTCTTCTATGTTCTCTAGCTATGCTTTTCTTGTTCTCTTTCGTCTGTCACAATACTCAGTATTTTAGGAACTACTTCAATCTTTTTCTTCGCCGTTTCAATTGCATCCATTTTACTTATTTGTAACACTTCTTTTTCCTATCACAAGAACCACCTTTACACCTATCAACTATCAGCAGCAATAGGAGAATCAGGCCCAGCAACCCATGCTTGCTAAGTAATTAATATTAGTGTCCATTAATCAGTATCTAGAAAATGGATGAAAAAGAAAAAAAATATTTATCAGTGTTTACGCATGGCATAGACAGTTTGGATGTCTTGGAATTCCGAGTTTGTAGTTTAATTCTCTATTGTGGGAGAATTCCATGTTAAGGCTTGTCTCATGCTCTTTCCACTACGGTGTGGATGACATAATGTCCTTGCTACTGCATCTTTAGATATAAAAATGCTTCAGATCTGGTGCACTGCTTAAATGGAGGTGATTAAAATTCTTCTTGAATGGTCACATGGATTTCACTTTTATATGATGTAGCTCTCCAAGATCACAGGACTTAAATGATTCCTATGTTTTTCGATCTTGATTTTTCCTCCTAACACTACTTTGTACACTCAATTGTTTCGTGATCTAGTTTACTCCCCATTTTAAGTGTCTTTCTTAATGGATGAATTTCCAGGTTATAAAGTGGGATCTGTGTTTAGGGGAAAAAAAAAACAAATAATCAAATTCTATGGAAATTGGAAAGCTCCATAACAGAAGTGAAAAAATTGTATTCTCCTCGTTTTAATATTATCTTTTTCATTTCCACTCCAATTACGATTTTTCTTTTTCTTCCTTTTGTCTATCTCATATTCCACCTCACCTCACCGGCTACAAAATCCGATCGCTGTGGAAATGTCTTTTTCATGAAAAAAGAAAAAAACAATACTATTTTATTAATATAACGGCGGTAGCCTCGCTTACCATATACATTACTAAAAAAAAAACACCACTATGAAAACTTTACGCAAGCAAAGAATAAAAGAGAGAGCGAGAGAGAGAGAGAGAGAGAGAGAGAGAGAGAGAGAGAATATAATGTTGGTTGTCTCTCACGCACAATGTTTTTTACTTTTTTTTCTTTTTTGCACAAGTTAAAAAATTGTGTGGTGTTAATTTCTTTGGCACAATTAAACAATAGGTACAAAAAAATTAAATTAAATTAAATTAAATATTAGTCTAACCATACAAACATTTAGTGTCATCAATAAATAAACAGCGTTTGGTTAAGAAATAGCAGCGTAATAATGCCTTAAAAGGGGATAAAACTTCAGGCCAATAAGTTGGAATTGGGCGTACCATGTTAGGCCGCAAACACTTCATCCTGTGTTGCATGCGACCTAACTAGCCCCTTGTAAGTGCTCCGGCACGTGCAATTGGTGGCAAGGGAAGACCATCTCGCTGACGAGCCATTTGGCTTTGCCACTAGCCTCCTAATCTTGTTGCAGCGAGCTTGCTGTGGCTCCTGTAGTAACGTGCAGGTCTGGGAATCGAACCATCAGACGTGATAAAACACGAGGAGTCGTCACCAATCTTTTTTCCTTAGGTGTGATTGATCATCTATTGACTCGATTTTAATCGACGAAATCTTAAATTAATTTTAAGTCCGTCGAGAGAATCTTAAACTGATCTACGTTTCTTAGAACTAGATTCGGGAGTGCGATTATGCCCAGGGAAAGATTAACACCCCCGTGACACCCGTTTCATGAATGGTACCATTTGGTTTGAGATGATCCTATTGGGGCCTTAATCTTTATATTTATTATGTTTCCTTAGCTATTATTCATTATTCTAATCGAGGCCGTTCTCCCAAATTCGCCCATCATACTGGTGAGATCTGAGGATGTTCTCTCACTTAGAGAATTATCCGAGAAATTCGCTTTGGCAAATTTGACGAATAAATCTCATCATCGAGGTTATCGTACGTTTTTTAAAAAAATATTTTCATGAATGCAAACCTATTACGAGCAAAAACCTTTTTATTAAAGGTGTTTCCCGAGCCCTCCCATCGTACTAGTGGGACCCGGGGACATCCTTTCACCTAGAGAGCTTTCCGAGAAAAACTCACTTTCACAAAATCTTCGAAAAATCCCATCATTGTGAAGTTTATTATTTTTTTATTTTTTTTTATTTTAAGTTCTCCTATGTATTCCTTACTATTTCTTATGGATTTTCTTTCTCTATATTTCCCTTTATAGTTATACATATTATAAATTATCTATGCTTCTATGTTATTTAAGTAAACCTTTTTTTACTATTTAAATGATCTTTTCACTCCCAAATCTATAGCATGATATCTTATTTCATAATTATATATATTTTAATTCTATTTATTTCTTTTTTAATTATCTATCTTATTCCCTTTTCATAACACTTATTAATTTATTTAAATATATTTTATGCCACTAGATATTTAAATTTATATCTTACACCCATTTATTGTTTTGAATTTTCCATTATTGACTATTTTATTTATTTATTTATTGTCATGAATATTACCATTTTCATAATTTTCATTTTTTTTTATCTTTGGACGACTTAAATATATGCCATATATTCTCTTATATATGCCATATTTGTATTTATATTTTGTTTAACCAATTTATTGTATAATAATTTTTATTTATTTAAAATTAAAAAAATCTCGAAACCTCAAAATCGAGGCCCTCCCATCGTACTGGTGGAGCCTTAATTTGGGTTCCGAACCTAAGGAAAATTAGCTCAAGATTGTGACTCCTTACGTCCCGGCCAATCATCCCATCATCGATATTGATTACTTAATATTCCTATGATTAATATTATGGTGCTTTGAAATTCAATTTATATACTATCATAACTATTAATATTGACCCAAAACAAAGATTTTATTATTGTAATTAATGTTTTCTCTATCACACTATTTTAATTCTTAATAACAAATATTTACCTTTTTATTCGTTTCTCTTATAGTATACCTTGTTATTACTTTTTATTTCGCTGAACATTTATTTACTTATTTTTGCATTCTTACCTTAACTAAATATATCCTCATAATGACATTTTGTTTATAGATTCACTTTTTATTTATGTGTATACTCTATTTAGCAAAAACTCTTTTCTTTTTTCTTTTTTTGCGAAATAAATAATCACCTAAGCTTATATATATTTTATATATCCATACATATTTTTTCTTACCTGGATCTAATTTTACTATAAAACAATTAGTAGACTTATATGAATAACTTAAACTTATTACCATCATTTCCTAACCATTTGTTACATTTATTATTTATTTCATATACACATATTTTTTAGTTCCCTAAAGTCTATTATCTATTATGTTAAAGATTTTCACATTTTGCTTTCATATATTTCATTTTTCCTATGTATATAGTTCAGAAAATAATGGCACTATTATGACTAATAAACAAGAAATTAACATATCCCAACATCAATAGTCCAAACCCAAATCACTGGTCAGTGAGCAGATCCATTACCTACTGGGTTGAAACTGACCCACTGCTCTTAGTGAATTTAAGCTTTGTTGGGCTAAGGCTGCCTCCGATTCGGCCTAGGTCCAAACAATTCGCTCCAACCACACCACTTGGGGAAAAGGGAAAAGTTTTTCCTTCTCCAATCGTGCGACACTGTTTAGAGGCATTCTCTCTAACTACACAAGCCGACTTCTTTACTTTTTTACTTCTGTCACTCTTTCTCCTTTTTCTCTCTTTTTCTTCTAAAACAGATCTCCCCCGGCTCCCCCATTTTTTCCTTCATCTTTGCTCCTCTACTAGCTTTCTTACACACCTCACCGATGGCAACTAAACTCCCAAACTAGCGACACCAACCAGACCTTCTCTCCTTCCCAAACCAACGACGTCGACCACTCAAACCAGCTCTCCCTTCACCCCCCAAACCGGGCTTCTCTCTCTGTCGCTGATCTGCAAATGGCTCCCCGTGAAACCTCTAGACCTTTCCCAAACACTATAGATCAGCTCTCCCTTCACCGCCCAAATCGAGCTTCACTCTCTGTCACCGATCTGCAAATGGCTCCCCATGAAACCTCTAGATCTTTCCCAAAAACTGTCGATCGGCTTTCCCTTCACTGTCCAAATCTGCTCTCCCTTCACCACCCAAATCGAGCTTCCCACTCTCCAAGCCGGTTTCTCTCTCGTTGCCCGAATTGAGCTTTGCTCCCCTCGCCTGCGTTACTGTAGACACTGTAAAAAAGAAAAATCATAATTAATTAAAAATAAATAAAAAATAAAGAAAAAAGAAAAAAAGAAGAAGAGAGAGGTACGATTGGTAGGGTGCGAACGCACCCTGCCAGCCACCACCCTCACCCTGCCAGACGCCAAAAATTCACGTCTGGCAGGGTAGTGGGAGCGTGCCCCTTTCAACCCAGTATAAAGGGGGCACTGTAGCACTCATCCGAGGGGGAACCAAAAAATGAGCCAAAAATCAAAGAAAAAAACCTGCAAATCAAGGAATTCCTAGTTTTCTAGCAGCCACAACTATCCACAATCCAACAAATAAATAAAAAAAAGAGAGACCAAAAAATCATCAAATATATGCACAAAAAGGGGTAGAGAGCCTTGGGGGTTTTTTTTTGTCCCGTCGATTTTAGGGGAGAGATTTGGGGTTTTCGGGTTGCTGGTGAAAGGAAGGAGAGGGAGAAGAGAAGCTCCCAAGCCGCCGGTAGGTGAGGTTGGGGAGACAAAGTGAGGCGGCGCCGGTGAAGGGAGAGTTTGATTTGGGCAAAGGAAGAGAGCGATAGAGGGAGGTCCGGCGTGGGGTTGGTCGGCGGTTTGGTAGAGAAAGGGAGAGTCCGATTTGGGCAAAGAGAGAGCAGATCTAGGCAGCCAGCAGAGGGAGGTCCGGCGTGGGCTAGTGGCCAACAGTAGGAAGAGAGCGGCAAAGGGAGGTTCGACGTGGGGTTGGCCGGCGGTTTGGTAGAAAGAAGGGAGAAAGTTTGGGATCTAGAGAGAGAGACAAAAGGGAGAAAATGAAAAAAGATGAAAAAAAAAGCCATTTTATACTTAGGGTAAGACATCAAAACGGTGTAGTTTTGTACTTTGAGGAGTGGGCTTCTGGAGCTATTGTGGACATTCGCGGGTTTAGTTTCGGGCTAGTCCAAGCCCGACTTTGGTATGTTCTAGGCTCTACAATTATTGGGTTTGAATCTTTGATGCCTATTTTGAATGTTTTTAATTTTATTTTATTTATTTATCTATTTTAGTTATTTTTAGAGAAATAAAATTACAACTTTATATATATAAGAAGTGGGATAAGACAAACATATAAGAATATATATATATATATATATATATATATATATTTGATTATGTAATAAATAATTGTAAAATTGGGTAGAAAGGTTATTTAGTTATAAAAATAGATCCAAGAATAAAATATATAGAAAGAAACAAAAGAACATCTAACTAAAAATAATAATAGGTTTAAGTGAATGTTGAACATAAAATAACATTAAATATTTAGTAAATGGGAATAGGTTCACTTAGATTAAATTATATGTATCATAAAAGGAAATATATGACTAGATTAAGAATATGGGTAAGAGAAAATATAAAATGTAGGAAGAGTTGAAACGTGAGACATAATAATAATACACTTAATTAGGTGAGTTTATATGGGGAAATCATGACTGGAAAAGAATTTGAAAAAATAATAAAATAATAAAAATAGAAAATATAGTAGAATAAAATATGTAATTGTCAAAAAGATAGTTTCATAAATGAGAACGGAGCAAAGTGATGAGTTATTCAATTTAAATAAGATAAGTAAACAATACTAATGATGGGATTATTGGTCGGGACGCAAGAAGTCATAATCTCGAGCTCATTTTCTCTAGGTTCGGGATCCGAATTAAGGCTCCACCAGTATGATGGGAGGGCCTCAATTCCGAGATCCCGAAATTTTTTATAAATAATTTTTTTAAAACACAAAATCATTCAAAAAATAAATAATAAATAACAAATAATAGGTAAAAAAATATATATAATAAATAAATAATAAAAATGATAATAATAATTCAAATGTATATATATAATAAATGTATGAAAAGGTAAAACCCATGACATTAAATAAATAAACAAGTAGTATAAACTATCAACAAGGAAATTCCAAAACAATAAATAATTTAAAAATTAAACATTAAATATCTAGTGGTATAAACTATAGATTAATAAAATGTTATGTAAAAGAAAAAAAATAGAAAGTAAAAAATGGAATTAAACGTAGATATAAAATTTTAGGCATTAGGTTTGAATAAAAGATTGCTTACAAAAAATAATAAAATAAAAATAATAATTAGATAATAATAAATGACCAAAAAAATAGATAATTGTATTAGCATAGCATGTATATTGCATCATGCATATCATTGCATATAAATATTTCTATTTTCGAGTTTAAGCCCCGATGATGGGATCTTCCGAGGATCTTGCGAAGGCGAGTATCCTTCGAAAAGTTTCCTAGGTGAAGAGGTGTCCTCGAGTCCCACCAGTATGATGGGAGGGCTCGGGAAATATTTTTAATAAAAGGCTTTGACTCGTATTAGGTTCATTATGCACGAAAACATTATTTTTAAATAAAAACATACGATAACCCCAATTATGGGAATTATTCGTTGAATTTACGAATGCGAGTTTCTCGGGTAATTCCCTAGGTGAGAGAACACTTCGAACCTCACCAGTATGATGGGCGGGTTCGTGAGAACGTTCTCAATAAAAGGTTATTCGTTCGATATTTTTATCTCACGCCAAGCATATCATCTTTTCTCACATTTGCATTCCATTTTAGGTTAAATATAAGGAAAAATAAGATAACAATAACTAAGGAAATAAAATGAACTTTAAAAAATTAAAGCCTAATAGGATAATCTAAAAAATGATACCGTTCATGGAACGGACATTCCGGGGGTGCTAATCCTTCCCCAAGCGTAACCGTACTCCCGAACCTAGATTTTAAGAAATGCAGACCAGTTTAAGGTTCTTTTCGGTGGGCTTAAAATTAATTTAAGGCTTCATCGAATAGAAACGAGTCAACAGGTGGTCAATCACACCTAGTAAAAAAGATTGGTGGCGACTCTTAATTTTTTTTTTAAGTTTTCACTCACGTCTGGCGGTCAGGTTCTCGGACCCACACGTTACGACAGTTACTCGAAACTCATTTCCCTTAACTCAATGCCGCTTGGGCCCTCTCTCACTACCCAGCGGATTCCTCTCTTTTTTTCTCTCACCCAAAATCTCCTCCTTACAGCCGACGGCACCCACAACCCACTCTCTCTGCTTCCGAACTAAAAAAAATCCACCTTTCTAACCAATCATCCAACCATCAAACCCCCTAAAAATCTATTCCTAAAAACAACCTAAAAATCCCCAAACCCAGCTGCTTTCCTTTTCTCATTGTGTTTTTTTTTTTTTTTGTATTTTTTTGGTTGTGGATTTGTGGTTGTTTCTAGTCGCTAGACTAGGATTTTTTATTTTTGATGCTACTAGGGATTTTAGGGTTTTTTGGTTGCTGTTCTTTGTAGCTACAGTAATGCTTCTTTTATACTCCTCTTTCAGCCGGGTGCCATCTCCACTAACTTGCGAGATGCAATTTTTTCACATCTGGCACTGCGTTGTGCCTAGCAAGGTGCATCCACACCCTGCCAGTCTTACATTTTTTTTTTTTCATTTTTTTGTTATTTTTTTTCATTTTTCATTCCATTTTTTTTATATTTTCATTTTCATTTTTGTTATTATTATTTTGTCTTCTGTAAGATTTAAGTAACTCCTAAAAATATGGTGTCTACAGCTACAAACAGTCAGATCTGTTAGCCTACAAGAATTTTAATTGACTTTTTTAGCCACCATACACGACCTCAACAGTCAAAATGAGATATTCTCAATCTTCAGACTAAGGGTAAGATTTGTATTTAATTAATATTATATGAATAGAAAACGTCAATTAAGTAATACCTCTACTCCTAAATCATAAGAAAGACTTTTGGGACAGAGCGAATACAAAACAATATAAGAACATGTGATGATTCATTAAGTAATGCCAAGTGCATGATTGGAGGCTAAGCTTGTGCGAAATTCTCATAAGAATCAAACCAATTGTAGGAATCACTAAGTTAATCTTGGTCTTTTATTTGGAGGAGTATTATAATTAAAGAATTAGCTTTAATATTATCAAATCATCACATTAATGTTATCCCAATTAGAGACATTTGGCAAATTGAGCTCTAATTTTGTGCAATTCTCCTATGGTGGGATAATCAGGGGAAGTTGAGCATCAAACTACGTCGTTTTGGCTCTCTATGGAAAATAGATGATAAGAATGGAAGATAAAAAAAAAAAAAAAAAAAAGAGAGAGCGAGAGAATTAAAGGAAGAGAGAAATAACAGAGTTTTAGGTTTCTTGTGTGGAGAAAGGGCAAGAGATAAAGAACCAGAAAAGGCGAGAAAAAGGAAAGAAGAAAGAAGGAAGGGGCTGCCTGTCGGCTAGGTGTGGTTATCCCTCCTAATTATTATTGTACGTTTATGAGTAGATATAAAAGGATTGTTTTTTTAAAAAAATCAGTATTATAAATTGAAAACACTTAATTCATCTTTTATGTATTTTCATTTTCTTTTTACTCATCTACATCATGTATCAGTAAAAAACTATATTCTTTATACGTTTTTAACTTAATACTTTTTTTAAAAAAAATTCAATTTATATCAATATATAATTATTATATAAATAAAAAATTCATCATTTTAAAAGAGTAATTACATAGTTTGATTTTGACGATATAAAAATAAATCAAACATCACGTCAGGGATTAAAAGACCACGGAGGGACCACACGGCCAACAGTACTCGACGGATTGTCTAAGTAGCTGAAGGAGTAAACGCAACCCGAGGGACAAGAAGTGAGACAAAAGGATTTGGGGGTTCTAATGGAAAATGGCAACATTAGGTTTTTCCTAGAAACTCGCGTAATAATAAAAGTTACCTTTAGCAACCCCAAACCTACCAATTATTCTTGTCTACCTCCCCTCGCGCACGTCTAACTCCACCCTAGCTTTTGGAATTGAAAACTATTTCCACCATTTCTACCCAACTTATCTCATCTTTTATCAGTTCCTTACCTCAAGTTTTTATGCCGTGTAAATGGAATCAAAATAGCCACGTTTTCCGCTTTGAAAATGGAACTGGTTATGACTCAACAACTTCTTACGTACAAGTAAATATAAGATTCATAAAATCTACTGATGATGCTTTTTGGAGTTAAAAATTAGAAATTATATAAAGACTTTTGCATATATAATTAAGTTCCTTTCTTCTTCTTTTTTTGTCTTTTTCTTTTAAACACTTGTAAATTTTGCTTCTTAAAAGAAAAATTAAGAGATTGAATATCATTGTTGTCAAAACTCAACAAGATAATTGCATTTTGTCTAGATAACTAAACACAACACCAAACAATTCATCCCTTTTTATGACAAAGTAGTGGTGAACATCAAACTTATTTGTACTTAATTTTAATTTGAAATATCGTCATATTTAGTTTATATATATATATATATATATATATACATATATACATACATATATATATATAATTAATGATGCAATAGCTTAGGATATATATCCATTATGCTGAAATTATCTTTGCAATCAAACTATAATGAGATAGTTCTTTGTTACAAATTATTATATGATGTAGTTGATTAGGATTTGTAAACCCTTTTTTGCTGTAACTATTTTTGTAATCTAATAGCTTTTTGGTACATATCATTGCATGATATAACTGATTAGGATAAAAACCCTTTTATACTGTAATTATTTTTAATCTAATTATGATAATAATGAAACAATATGTACTAACACAACAAATAAACAATATATATATATATATATTTAATTTATTAAATTATGTATCGAAGAAGTTTCGTGTGCGAAAGAATTGATTCCATTATAAAACTTGATAAAAACATTTATTTAATTAAAAGTGATGTGGATAAAAAATCAATGTGACACAAATTTAACAATAAAAAAAATTAATTATTTTTATGTGTGTAATTAATCAAAATTAAATCAATAAATTTTGTGCATAGAAAATATATAAATTGTAATAAATAATTTATTAATCATAACATTAAAAAATAAAATCAATATTAAAAATTTTACTATGTAAGATCAAATTTTAGTAAAAATTTCTTAAGACTATTTGTCGTATCTCATCCCAGTCATAAAATAACTTAACTTTACATAAACTCGAATTGTTGATCTATGGTGACGTTTGGTACTTTATAATATAATGTGATTACACGTAATGTTATTACAAATAATATGTTTGCAAGCAATATGATTGTAAGGAAAATAACATTATAGTGTTTGGTATACAAATAAAATAATGATTAAAATGCAGAAAATATAACATTACAGCGTTTGGTTTACAAAAACTTTGCTGAGAATGTAATGTTAATTTTCAAAATGACCCATATTTATTAAAATATAAGTTTAATATACTTGTATTTTTTATTATTAATTTTTATATAATATCATCTCTTAAATATATTTTTAATGTCATATATTTTATTTTTATTTCTTATTATAATCTTATTTTTTTATTTGTTTAATATAATATTTTATGTTATATATTTTATTTTAATTTCTTTTACCTATATTATATAAATTTTAATTTCTTATATTTTATTTTATTTTAATTTTTTATTTTTATAGTATATATTTTATTTTAATATTTTTTATTTTAATTATAACATTACAAAATGTTATTAACTAGGTAATAAAATTGAAAAGTAAAAATATCTTTAAGAACATTATAGAATGTAATGTAATATAATTATATTAATTTTGGACTGCAATTACGTTACATACTTCAACTGTAATTTAATTATATTATAATCTTATATTGTAGTGATATATTATAAAATAAATATTATAATTTAATTTAATTAAATATATTATAAAAAACGTGCTATCACTTATCTCGTAACAAACGTGACCTACATACAATCCCTATTGCCGCGTGAGGTGTCGGTCAATTGAAAGATCTCCTGCCCTAAGTTGAAAATGGTGGAGGCAAAACACAGACAGCTCTTTCGACGCTGAACAACCACGTGAAAACTCACGCGGTCTTCTTCCATTTTTAATTTAATTTAGTTTTGTAAAGGTCATCTAGAATATCCCAGAAACCAAACCGGGCCTCGCTCCCTGAGCTGCGATTTCTGAATAACAGCTTTATGTCACTGACGATGGCTGGGTTTCCAATACCTAAAACTTCAACATATAGCAGTTTCTGAGCTTGCTCAGTGCCGGAACCTCCACTCTTCTCGGGTTGCTCCTAACGCGGTTTACTATCTAAACCTTTCAAACGAAACAGAGGCCGATTCGATTACAACAGACTAAATTTTGTTGTGGGAAATCACTTTGAAGTTCGGACTGCCATGTCGTTGCCAAGTCAAGAAAGTCAGAGCGAGTTGAACCAGTGCCCAAATTTAGCCGCTATGGTTCATAATGTAGAACCGACTCCTTTAGCCATTTCTCCGGACGACTTGACCCAGAGGTCCTTGAACTCTCAGTTTCATCCTGACGTTGAAGTGGAGACCGGTTCTGTGGCACAGAATGGAGATTTGAGTCTGATATTGACATCTAAAACAGACATGCCGCGGCCAGGAGGAGGCAATGCTAATGAGCTACCCCAGCAGTTCGATTCCTCTGACCAGCCATTGAATTCACTTGCTGACAATTTAACTGCTGATCAGCTGGTGAACTCTCACGGAAACGTTGAAACGGGGGTACGGTGTTCTGAACCAAACCAAAGCAACCTGGATCATGAAGAAAGACCATCTGATCAAGCTTCAAATGGACGAAAACAAAGGGGTCGTAAACCGAGGGTAATACCAGTGGAAAAATCGAAGAACCAACTTGATCAAGCAGGAACATCAGCTAAAGCTGGCAATGGACAGAAACGAAGGTCTCGTAAACCAATAATTCGCACAGAAGAGCAAGAAAATGAAAGAAAAAAGATAAAAAAAGAAATCGATAGAAGATACCGGAGGGGCAAGAAGGTAAAAGAAATCCCTCTATTCATTTCCCGTTTTCTATATATGAGTTACGGACTTTGCTAATTATTTTGCTTTCTGTGTCGCAAATGGAGAATGAGTTAACGGAGCTGAGGAAACTCGAGCAAGACTTGGATAGAGTTATGACAATAGCGTCCGGGTTTGGGAGGATTGACCAAATGGTGTCACAGATTAATCGCATGAGCTGTGAGTTACAAAAAATGCAACAGGAAGAGGTAGGAAACGGTATGTTCCTGCAAGAAATAATTGATTCCGCCGATCGAGTTCCACCGATCAGGGCAAATGAAGTCCAAGTATACGCCTGGTCGGATAAATGCAAGGTAATTAATGTGCTGTAATTTTCCCTAGTTACTATCACAGTAGTTTAATCAGTTGCTTTTAACTTGAACTTTTACTTGCGTGGTCATGTTAGTTTAGCTGATGTTAAGATATATGATTTTTCTGACAAGGAAATGGAGGCCGAGTGCCATAGATTTCATCTAATGAAATCCAAGTATGGAAAAATTGAGGAAGTTGAATCCATGTTAGATAAATTCAAGAATTTGGAGGCCGAGTCACATAGACTGAAACTAATGAAATCTAAGTATGGAGAAATTGAGGAAATTGAATCCAGGTTGGATAAATTCAAAAATTTGGAGGCCGAGTTCAATAGATTGGAACTAATGAAATCCAATTATAGAGAAATTGAGGAAATTGAATCCATGTTAGATAAATTCAAGAATTTGGAGGGCGAGTTCAATAGATTGGAACTAATGAAATCCATGTATGGAGAAATTGAGGAAAATGAATCCATGTTGGATAAATTCGAGAATTTGGAGACCAAGTCACGTAGACTGAAACTAATAAAATCCAAGTATGAAGAAATTGAGGAAATTGAATCCATGTTGGATAAATTCAAGAATTTGGAAGCTGAGTTCAATAGACTGGAACTAATGAAATCCAAGTACCGAGAAATTGAGGAAATTGAATCCATGTTGAATAAATTCAAGAGTTTGAAGACCAAGTCATATAGATTGGAACTAATGAAATCCAAGTATGGAGAAATTGAGGAAATTGAATCCATGTTGGATAAATTCAAGAATTTGGAAGCCGAGTCACATAGGTTCGAGCAAATAAAGCTCTTGTTTGGTGGAGTTGATGAAATTGAATCCGAAATAATTAGGCTTAAGGAAACAGAGCTGCAGCTTGACAAATATAAGCAAATGGAGGAGAACCGAAAGGAAATGGAGTTTATGTTGGATACATTCCATCGGATGGAGGCCAAGTTACAAAGATTCGAGCAAATAAAGTCCGAGTTCGGAGGAATTGATGAAATCAAAGCCGGAATGTATAGGCTTAAGAAAATAGAATCGCAGCGCGACCAACTAAAGGAACTGCAATTCTTTACAGAATCTCCTGGTAGTCTCCAGGTATGTCTATCATTTGACAGGTAGGGGGCTAGATCAAAAATATGTGACAATAATATCAATTTTTCAATACATTTTGTAAAAGGGTTAGAGAAAGGAAGAAAAAGAAGCAAAAGGAAAATAATGTTTTATTTCTTCTTTTCTTCCATTTTGTGGGAAGAAAATAAAATGAATTTACACTTTTTTCTAATCTTTTTAAAAGTGAAATAAACGAATAAAGAATAAAAGAAAGGAAAATATTAGATACTTGTTTAATTTTTCAGATGTATTTTATAAAAATATCTAATTCAAAATAAATAATTTCTATATTTTGTAAATTGAAATTATACAAAAGTTTTCAAATACATAAATATAATATACACAAACAAAAAATAAGACTTAACCAAAACATTAATAGAGTACCGTTTTGCTATTATTATTACAATATTGAAAGTAAAGATCAGTAAGTTACATTCTAAAGTGTGAGACCAGAATTTGTATGTTCCGGATCATGGAAATAAGTTACTCTATTCTATAATTTGCTTTGCAGGGGCACCATGGGACGCAGTCATCGGACTTGGATCGCGTTAATGGCACACACTCTTGGTTGTTGACCGAGGTTCCGTATGCTCATTTTTTAATTTATCTCCGCTTTTACGCTAGTTTGTTTATTGTATTGATCTTTTCTCCGACTTATGTCGATTGTTTAGGTCTCAAATGATGAAATTAATCTAAGGCTCCCTGCCGCTGTGAGGGGTGCAAATACAATGCATGACATGCAGTATTCTGATGCTTCAGTTACTAAATTTATGGCGAAGCTTGATGATGACAAGGCTATGAGCAACGTGGATCTCTCCAGCTTTAAAGATTTAGATGGAGAGTGCGAAAAAGTTGGCAACTATAATATCCCACTGTGTCTGGTCTCGACTGCACAGGATATCATCAAGGCCAAAGATGATATCACGAAACAGAGTAGATTTGGTCAATGTGTTATTGAGCCTGCTTATATTTTGCTTTGTGCTGCAATTAAAGAGATGATGGATTTGCCGCTTGAACAAGCTACGGAAGAGATTATGTTAAAGTGGAGAGATGCAATCAATGATGCTAAAGGTCTTCGATTTGAAACAGAATTTGCTATGGAATATATGAGAAAATTTGCTCGAGGTTACTTTGGTCTCAAAGCAAAGAATGACCGGGAAAGCTTGGAGCTGGGGATGACAATTCTGAAGACCGAAGAAGAGGTCTTAAAAATGGAGCTTGAAAAGAAGACAAATGAGATGAAGGTCCTGAAAGCCAAAGAAAAAGACTTAACATCTGAGCAATGCAAGGATTGTCAGAAATTCGCTGATCAATTTTTTAAAAAAAGCGTCAGTGTTTTTTGATTAATTGCTTCTATGTTTTTTTTTTCTTTTGAGTGATGTTGGGTCATATATCAAGTAAAAAGTGGAGACTAAGACTATATAGTCTTTTAGAGAAATCTTCATTCTTCTTTATTTTTCATTAGTTTTTAATTTATTACTGTTTTTTGGTTTACAGTGAAAAAGAAGCAAGACTGCAAAAGAGAAAGAGATTGAGGCTCTGATTTCTTGATTAGTTTAGATGCTTGGTCAGTGAACATCGTGCTGTTATATCTGAAAATTTGATGAAAACAAATAGAATTGGTGTTTATATACGTAGAGCATAACAGTTCGGTTTTTCAGATGTATGAACTTTGAAGGTGGAAAAGATTCTAATACTTGCCCTTCATCCTTAAACGGAAACCTATTCCTTGTATCAGCCTTTCATATTGCTGTGGAGATGCGTATTGGTGGTGACCACCAAATGAAATACGGGTGTCTCGTTGCCTCAATTGCATCAAACAAACTTTCTTTGAAGGGTTATCCGCCCCGACCCTCTTCAGATTCTCTAAGTGTTTCTTCCTGAGTGGATTGAGTTTTTCCATTCCTGTACAAAGAAGGGTTGAATTAACCCTTGATGTTGATACTAGCTTCCATCCTTCGGCTCCAGTCATTGATAATTGCAGGGCTAGAGTCGCTGACAGAGCTGTAGCTGCTCTGGCCACCTAAAGAGAGAGCGTCCTGCTGTTCCAAACTCTCTGTGCAACACTCTTTTGCACTATTGGTGGGATCTCATCCCAGCAATAGCTTACTTAATAAATTTAACATCTCACTTATAAATGTTTCTACCTTGGAATTCGCCTTAGTTTATACCATTTGCTTTCAAAAGACAAACATCATACAACGCCTTTGGTTGGGGCATAGTCTCGAATGGTCAAGTTTCTGTCACTAAATTATCCTCTTCGATCTATAAAACAGGCATACCAGTAGTTCTTACTGACAAAGCAATTTGGGACAGTAATATTTATTATCTGATAACTTATTGCATTCATTCATGCTAATCTGAACTCCAAATTGAACATTACAATAACATATATCTGACAACTTCTTTCAGGCTGAGGGGGTCAGGGTGAAGCCCTTTTTTCTCGTTTGAATTCTGAAAGAGGACCCTCCCTGGAAAAAGGGTGAAGAAACCTGAAAAGGTACATCACATAAAAATCAATACACCAGCAAGTCACAGTAGTTCTGGAAATGCCCCAAAGGTCTTCTAATCAAACAGCAAGAAAACTCATCAAGCTGCAGTATATAAGATTTTCAATTTTCAAAGTTTTTCCAATTAGCCCAAATTGCTGCTAAACCTCACCTATAAAAGAGGCAAAACCTGAAGCTCACAATAGCACAAAACAAAAACCAAAATGAAAGATTAAGAGCAATTCAAAGTTTCAAACTTTCAACTTCATTAACAGTATTTGGATTAATGGGATGCACAGAAATCATCGTTAACCTTAAAATCCTACACATATTTTTGAGTTTGCAGTTCGATGCCCAAAACAGCTAACCAGACAATGAAGCCAATTGATGAAAAACATTACAGAGAAACTACAAATAAACAACAAAAAGAAATCAGAAACTAATTAACCCCATTAGCGGACACAGTTTCCCCCATTATCTCCATAATCTGCTGCTGCATCAAGTCAGCCTTCTTAGCCACCAATTTAGCTTCTTCAACCTTTATAAATATCCACTCTTGATCCATCTTCCTCAGCTTCTCCTCTTCCAACCCCTTCATCCTCTCTTTCCACACCTCATTTTCAGGCAAAACCCTCGAAAACTCAGCCACCAAATAAGGAAACTTCTCCAAACTCCGCACCCAATTTCGCTCTCCGCTTCCCATTTCCTCTTCTACCTTCTCATTGTTCGTTGCGGATATTTTCTTGCCCCATATTCTTTTTGAAAGCTTGAATATTCTTCGGTCGTGATGGGTTCTTACGAGGGACTTGCTTCTTGCATGTTTATGGTACTTGAGTCTCAGTCTACGGACCTTATCGTTGATTTGGGAAGGAGTGAACTTGTAGTTGAGACGCTTGATGATGCGGTTGATTGTTCGGGTACCAACGGTTGTGATTGGTGGAGGAATGGATTTGGTGGCTCTGATCAAACATTTCAGGATCTGGATTTCGTCTGATTCGCTAAAAACTCTTGCGGATCTGCCGTTCGGAGTCGTGGAAGGAGGTGAGGTTGCCATGGTTTGACGGGGATCGGAAAGTTTTTGGGACTTCGAAGTTCCAATTTCTGGAATAGAGTATATAATAATATAAAAGTGTCTTATGGACCGGGAACCAGCCCACTAAACCCAAACCTTTTAAACCCTTAAACCCAAAATCTTAAATCCCTTAAACCCAAAACCCTAAACACAAAACCTTAAACCCTTAAACCACCCAAACCCAAAAAACCTTAAACCCTTAAACTACCCAAACCCTAAACCCTAAATACTTAAAAAACCCTAAATACAAAACTCTAGACCCTAAACACTAAAATCCAAAGCCATAAACCTTAAACCATTCAACTCTTAACTTAAATTGTGAAATTCATCTTTATATAAGTGGGTATAAAGTTTCTTGGCCAAAAAATTTTGAAGTGGGGGTGAGGGGGGGAAGCTCTGAAGTTTAAGACTTGAATTGAACTGTTGAAGAACTAAAAAGTATACATTTGAAGATTAAAATTAAAATCATACTAATTAGCACTGCCCATTTAATATGAAGCTGAGGATTTAAAATTAAAATTAAAAATAAGAAATCATATTTGAAGAACTCTAAAGTTTCGACTTTTGGGCTAGGACGAATGTAAGGATTATCCTTTATGAGTGAGATCAGTTCACCTTGGTCCAGCCCATTAAAAATGGCTCTTTGACAACCATAAGAGCCCAATGTCTTATGGCTGTCTGTCATCTCCAAGACTGCAATTCTACAACCTGTGTCAGTCCAGTAATCAGAGAGCTTCAAAACTCCATCACTCTTTTTTTCTTGTCCTCTTCAGTCGAATTGAGAGTGTCTTAAACCTCCAATTCATTTACATTCAGGTAATTAATTTCAGAGTCAACAACCCCCTTTTCCGAATGGGTTTCTAACAAATCTTGTTTAAATTTTCTTTCTTTATAATTTTTTTAATTTATCTTTATTCTTAAAAAGCGATTTGTTTTCCTTGTTTTATGTTTACTTAGTGATTCTTGAAGTGGGTTTTTGTCTGATACTTATATGCTTTGGTCATTTGAGAACAATAAACTACGATAATTTCAGGCTTGGCTCTACGAGTTCGAATATGGTGTAGTTTTAAGTTGATTTCTTTGTATTCTTCTGCTTACTTTTGCTTAGAATTTACAATAAAAAGTTAAGAAAGATAAAGCAAGTAGAACTAAATGTTTCGGACGGTGAAAGTTAGTGTCCTGTAATGAAATCCCCCATTTTCAGAACTGGTTAGGTGATCCCACATTGCAATTTCAAAAGGGTAGTAGTGAATTGTGGTAATTATGGTGTAGAAAGTTGCTGAGGCCAATTGTCTTAGTACATGCAAGCATACTTGCGCTGGTAGTTGAGGCACGCTTTGCGGGCATATTGGTAATCATTTGTATAAATCTTATGTGGACAGTGGAAAGTTTTGTGCTTCATGTGCCTGTGGTAATCAGCGGCAGTCAAGACATGCCGAGCTAGTTTACTTAGAGTTGCAGGTTAGTCATTAGGAGTTGTTGTTAGCTTGTTGGTAGCATGAAATGAGCTTATCAAGCGGGCACTTCTCTTGCTTCTTTAGATCAGTGCTTCTAATGCTCTTAAGAATGAACTCAGCTGTTCTAGTTTATTATTATCCCTCATTTGCTGTTTTATGGGTAGTTTGAGTTAGTATCTGCGGTTCTTGAATATTACTTTATGGGTTAACATGTAAAATTTCATATTGATAATGGAAATGACAATAAGTTATTTTACTTGTTAGGTCTCAGTTAATTTTTTTTAACTTCATTTGGAAAGTCGCAATGACACGAGCACGCAATGTTGTAGTTGCCACTGGCTTACTGGCTTTTGCAGCTGCAGGCCTAGCGTTTCCATTTTATATGGCGTAAGCATACTTCTTTCTATGACAATGTGTTGTTGTCTTGTTAAGAACTATATTTGTCAACCTGCAAAATTTGATTATGGGTTTTGTATCATCCAGGACCTCTAAGAGACCTGTGATTGACTCATCTAAGCCACTTCCCCCGCAGGCAACTTTCCGAGGGCCTTACGTAAATACTGGTTCACGTGATGTTGGACCTGATCATCAGACTTACCCAAAGAAATGATTATTTTCCTTGAATAGCTGGTGTTGATTGTAAGTAAACTGTCTGCTCATTTGCGCACTATATGAATTGAAGATGTGTTTGAAATTGGGCACTCTTTTGGACTAATGGATGTCTCTTTGGATACTGGCCTAGAAATTCGCTTAGCTCCCCACAGCATAATGAGTAATAGCTTATTTTTTGTACTCATGGAAGAAGACAGGTGAATATCACATTTATTATTTTGTAAGAACTCAAATGTGAGAAGTATGACATAATTATCAGCTTCTGCTTCCATCATCTGAAGTGGAATATAAAATTGATTGTGTGCAAGTTTTCTGGAATATTTTATGCGCCAGGATAATCTTGTCCCAGTGCACTTGGTAAGATTTCCTATGCTTGCAGCTGATAGCTTGATCTGTATCCTTCAGTATACATTTTAATCAAAAACTTTGTTTTGCTTTTCTCTGTTGAAATCAAGGACGTAACATGAATAGAAAAAGAGAAAAGATGGAAAAATTGAGCATTGAGCAACTGATGATTGGAGGCTTGTAGTGAATTTAAGTCATTTGTTATTTGGTGGCTTCCTGGTCTAACAATGCACCCAAAATGCCTGTTCTTATTTCTATTAGTGTGCAACTTTTAAACATTGCATTGTAGGTAATAGTGCTCAAGGAGTTGTTTGCCCATTTGATTGATGCTACTCAGGTGTGTTTGATATTTATGGCCAAGGAATGGTTCAAAATTTATATCAATCAATGTGTCCATAAAAAGCCTTCTGAGCTGATGAAGCCTAGGATTCGTGTGCAAGTTCTCTAAGGGTGGATAACTACTTATCTTCCTCATGCTCATGTTAATTTTGGAAGTTTCTGCTGATGCATTTTACCCTTGTGCTCATGTCCATTTTAGAAGTTTCTGTGGATGCATTATTGTTCCTTCAGGTTTACTAGTTTTATACATAAAAAGCTTGCCCATTCTGTCAATTTATTGCTTCACGGTTTGCTGCCTGTGCTTTCATCTTACTAACATCACTTCTTAAAGAGAAAATTTTGTATGTTGTTCTAACAATATTTATATCTTTAGTGAAAGAGGAAAATTATGCTGACCAATTCTTGTGAATGCCTTTGCATCATATCATGGCTCGGGATTATTAGATCTCATTCTTCTGCTGAATTATAGATATAGAGTCATGAATCAACTGTTTGACTTTTTGGAGACTTTGTGGCATCAACTTACTAAATCAACATCTCACAGAAATTTTGTTACCAAAATTTTCCTCAACACTATTTTAGGTGTTCCAACTCATCATTATTCTCCTTTTTTTATATGGTTCTTTTTTAGATGCCGATGATCCTTCCCCCACTCCTATCTTTTACCTGTTCTTCATTAATAGAGCACTCTCTCTATAGTTAAGGCCATGCCTATATTATTTAAGTTATGCTCCAGGTAGTTTGGTGGATATGTTAAAGTAACCAATATCCTTATCTAGGGCTTGAAGGGTTTTGGTTCCTTGGACCACTCATTTAGTGTAAGTTATCAGTTATCACTTTCCATTATTTGGTTTGTAAATTGCGTAGGCCAGAGGGAAGAAAGGTTATTTACCCTAAATTATTCTTCTGTTTTTATTCTATCCTTGGAAAACATCTTCAGGGGCTGTTTCACTTATGAATTTTGCCAATTTTCTAGTGACATTGAATCCTTCCAAAATGGAACTCCATTTCTGCTTTCTTGCCAATGGACACAATCAGCTTTATTTCGCTCTGGGAATGGATTGAACTTTGTTTTTGGTTGGGTATTGTATAAGTTATGCTTTAATAATATAATTAAAGATTAATGGGAGAGCAATTGTATTTGTTTGTGTTTAAAGAAAAAAACAAGAGCAGCGAAAAAAGAGTCAAATAAGAAAAATATCAGGCTGCTCAACTTCACACGTGCCAAAACTACTCCCAAAACTATTCATTTTACGTGTCAAATCTTTCCTCCTACTTACGCCACGTAATTTGGAACTATGGCCGTTAATAGCGTTAAAAATTGTGGCTGTAATGCCATGTCCGATGTAAACACAGTCTTTTGGTCGGTATCCCAAACAACTAATCAGCTGTAAGTTCCATTCCAGCAACGGCAACAAGTCATCCAATGGGCCACTCAGTATAACGTGTCTTCATCCATTGGCTGTTGGCAATAGCCTAGCAATGAGATAAAACACATAGGATACTTCCTCCCGGCGCGACTTCAATGGTTTTAGAGCTTTCGCTGTTTGGTCTTAAAAGGACCCACCATTGCAAACTTGCACGCAAGCTTCTCTTTTTTTTTTCTTTTTCTCATCTTTGCTTGAAAAGAAGAAGAGCCCAATTTTTCTTTCTTTTAAGAGACTCAAATCAATTAAAGAAGCTAGAATTCTAGCACGAACTAAAAAGAGAAAACATAAGTAGAGGTAGAAGAATGGCTGTTTTTCTAGCTACTAGTACTTCTACTGCCAATATAGCAGCTTCTTTTATTGCATCTTTACAGTCAAGCAAAAGCCATCCTTTTATATATCCAAGGAAGAACCTTACTCCAAGGAGAATTACGAAGCTTACACCTTTAAACGTGGCAGCTCCTCCATCATCATCAGCGGCATCACCAACTTCAGATCGAAAACTAGAAGAAGAGTATAAAGTAGGTGATGAGTTTGGTGAAGAGAGTTCAGAGGCTAAGTTTTCGTGGAAAGATCATTGGTACCCGGTTTCTTTGGTTGAAGATTTGGACCCAACCTTACCAACCCCATTTCAGCTTCTGGGTCTTGACTTAGTGCTTTGGTTTGATAAAGGAAGGAACGAATGGGTTGCTTTTGATGATAAATGTCCCCATAGGCTTGCTCCTTTATCTGTAAGTTTCTTAATTCTCTGTTTTAATCAGATCCTGGTTGCTACTTATTTGGTTTTTAATAAATATGAAGAATTTGGATTAAATTTCTATTTAACAATATAGTACGTACAACATTTAAACTTTTTTAAACCTTCTAGTCATTTTGTAAACTTGGTTTTAGATTTCAATATAGCCCATATTATTTGTTGGACACTATTGGTTTCTTTGAATTTGTAGGAAGGACGAATAGATGAAAATGGGCACTTGCAATGTTCGTATCATGGATGGTCTTTTGATGGATGTGGATCTTGCACTAGAATTCCTCAGGCTGCCTCTCAAGGTCCTGAAGCTCGTGCAGTTCAGTCTCCAAGAGCATGTGCTACTAGATTTCCCACAATGGTGTCTCAAGGCCTGCTTTTTGTATGGCCTGATGAGAATGGTCAGGAAAGAGCAAGCGCAACAAAACCCCCAATGTAATTGACATCTAATTTTGATTTCTGTTAATGGTTCATTTACTATATCAATTACTGGACTAGATGATCTGGGTGAATATCTTGATGAAACATCATTGCTATGGTTAATTTTCAGGTTGCCTGATGACTTCGAAAAACCTGAGTTTGCAACTGTGAATATTCAGCGCGATCTGTTCTATGGCTATGATACCCTCATGGAGAATGTCTCTGATCCTTCCCACATTGATTTTGCTCATCACAAGGTACTTTTACTAGCTTTACAATATTTAGTTGATTTACATGGGTTAGATGTTATTGCAAGATGCATCAAGCCATAGTGTAGATGATATTGAAAGATTCATTATTTCCGAGGGAAACAAAGTGTTGTGCAGGGTGCCATGGCTTTGTGGTTGGCACATTTCCTAGCTAGGTTAAAATTTTATTTTTGGTGTCTTCTAGTATAAGGCAGATGGCAAGCTAATATTATCTGGTCACCAATTTGTTCTGATGTTGAGGGACCAAGTAACTTCTGAGATGAGGCTTCCTTGAAGTTCTAAGTTTTATTTATACAAACTAGCTTTTCAAGATTAGGGTTTTAACCCCCGAAAATCAAAAAGTATTTAGCTTAAAATATCTATGTATGCCTGTGTAATTTCTTGCTTTCTACATATAATTAGGTTAAATCGAGATCAAAATCTTATATGCATATTTCAAACATGTCTCTTTAGGTACTAGACCAATTTTTCTTTTTTCTGTAATGATTTGGCAATATATAATTTTGAAACACACTAGTTCTTATAGGGTTTGTAATGTTGTTTTAATCCCTAGTCTTAGTTGTTGGAAGCGAATAAGGTAGCGAAATGTAATACATCCATTGCTGACAACATTTTTGCTCCATTCAACACAGGTTACAGGGAGGAGAGACAGAGCCAAACCTTTGCCGTTTAAGGTGGAGTCTAGTGGCCCCTGGGGCTTTGGTGGATCAAATGAGGGTAATCCAAAGATCAGTGCTAAGTTTGTTGCACCATGTTATGCTATGAATAAGTAAGTTAATTACCCTTGTTTAAGATTTAAAATTTCAATGCATGGTGGACTAACTTCATTTACATGTTACCGAAAAGTTTCATAAATTTGATATCTGCATGTCGAGGTATTCCCCATAGCATTATCAAGAATTTATTTGGTATCTTGTGATGAGACTTGTGTTTCAAAAACTGATCTAGGACTATTCTTAAAATACTTCCTCATGCCAAGACTCATGTTAAATTAAATGCGTCAAAGGTTACTGGCAAAGGCTTGCCTTTCAAAAAATTTCTTTGAAGTCTATTCTGCCTTTCTAGTCTGCTGCACATCTTTCACGTGTATAATCAATTTTATTTTGATAAAGATGACCTAATTGCTTTCACACTGATTGCAGCTTAGGTCAGCTAATGACTTATTGTTTCTTGTATTATTGTCCTTAAAATTTATGGAATGTCTTCCAAATTTATCGTACTTGTGCCATCTTTCCCCACAGAATAGAGATAGACACAAAGCTTCCAATAGTTGGTGAGCAGAAATGGAAGATATGGATATGTTCATTCAATGTACCAATGGCTCCAGGGAAGACACGATCAATTGTTTGTAGTGCTCGGAACTTCTTCCAGTTTACAGTACCAGGATCTGCCTGGTGGCAGGTGAGCACTGTTTCATTGTGCTCATATGCAAATGTTTATGTGTGATGTTGGAGTTATATGGGGATCTTTACTCCTATTTTCTTTTATGACCTTACTCCTTTTCGGCATAAATTATGTTTGTAGCTTATTGCAAGGTCAATGCGGGCTATTTTATTGTTTTGGTTTCTTTGAAATATACAAAACGTTTCGTAATCTTGTGTTAGAATTATTTGAACAGAGCCATAATCTGAGATTTTTCTTTCAAATGGTAATGACTAGATCTGTACCTGAGGAATCGTAACGTGCTAGGAAGTTTTGCATGAGAAATCACAGATTCATACAGATGTCTTCATGAACTAAAGACTGGGGTATGCTAAATTGAAAGATTAACTGGAAACTTTCCCCTCATCTGCTTGCAGTAGCTAATGATAGGCTTAAGCTCATCAAACATCTAGGTTCCTAATCAGAGCTTCACACTAAGGGAAAAGCCTTGATATAAGCACTCAAGTTATGCTATGCGACATTTCTGTATAAATTATAGTCTCATTTGTGGCTTCTCGTGTCAGGTGGTTCCTAGATGGTTTGAACATTGGACTTCAAACAAGGTCTATGATGGAGACATGATTGTCCTTCAAGGACAAGAGAAGATCTTTCTCTCAAAGTCAATGGAGAGTTCAGAAGATATAAATAAGCAGTACTCAAAGCTCACATTTACACCCGCACAAGCCGACCGCCTCGTCCTGGCATTCCGAAATTGGCTGAGACGTCACGGCAACAGTCAACCTGAATGGCTCAGCTCCAGCCCCCAGCAACCTCTCCCATCAACAGTATTATCAAAACGCCAGGTAATACAAACTTGTAACTTTCCATACTGATACTCACAACAGCTTCTTTGGGCATATTCTTAAAACTTTCCCTTTATCATTTGCAGATGTTGGATAGATTTGAACAGCACACTCTCAAGTGTTCATCATGTAAACAAGCTTACACATCATTTCGAACATGGCAAAAGATCCTAATTGGCGCAACTGTTGCATTTTGCGCGGCAGCCGGCATTCCTTCCGACATCCAGTTCCGGATCGTTTTAGCTGTGCTTGCACTGGTTTCTGCTGGCTTGGCATACGCATTGCATGAACTACAAAAGAACTTCGTTTTTGTTGATTATGTACATGCTGAAATTGATTAAAACACGTTCGGACCTTCAGATTGTATTTTGCAGTGTAAGCTGAACGTTAAAATACTGAGACTTTTAGTGTATATAGAAAGAAATTTAGAGTAATTTGAAAAGATGAGCAATTTTCCATTTAAGCTCTGGAAATTACAAAAGACGCAAAATTAAACATACTAATTTTTACAAAGTAAAATCCGCCAAACTACCTTTATCCCCTAAACCTAAGAACTAGTAAACTTAGTGACAGCCTTCGTCCCTTCCGAAACAGCGTGCTTAGCCAACTCTCCAGGCAGAACCAACCTCACAGCTGTCTGAATCTCGCGAGACGTAATCGTCGGCTTCTTGTTATAGCGAGCGAGCCTCGCGGCTTCCTGAGCGAGCTTCTCGAAAATGTCGTTGATGAAACTGTTCATAATTCCCATCGCCTTGCTCGAAATCCCGATATCTGGGTGGACTTGCTTCAAAACCTTGAAGATGTAGATCTTGTAGGTTTCCACGCTCTTCTTGGCTCGCTTCTTTTTCTTGTCGCCGGCTTCTTTGGGGAGTTTCTTCTCGGCGCGAGGCTTTTTCTCGGCAGCTGGGGCCTTCTCAGCCTTTTTCTCTTCCGCTGGCTTTTTCTCGGCGGGCTTCTTCTCGGCTTTTGGTGCCATTGGTAATTGATTTCAAGGACTGTTAGGCTTTTAGGGAAGAAGATCAGAAAATGTTGTAATGGAATGAGGAACACAGGAACTGAAAAGGTCATATATAAGGAAGAGGGGTGTAATTTGATTTGTTGGTTTTGATTTGCGAGGATCGGTGACGTGGAAAGTACGGGCCGTTGGATTTAGGAGGATGGGATTGGACGGAGAGGATTGGGTCTTGTCGTCTTTGTGGTTTAAGAATTTAAGCGGGATTTTGTTTCGTTTCCGTTTTTTAATTTTGTGCCAAATTTTCAATGTTTCGCGGGTAAGAGGGGTGGCTTTGTGTAAAGCGAACCATAGAGGGAATGAAAATGTGAGAACCAGTTTTTGGTCTCCACGTGGCGTGTGAAGAAGCGTTTTCTTCCCTTACCAAAGAAAATTACGTTTCTTTCTCGTTTTTCAGCTTTTTCCATATACATTTTTTGACCTTTAAAAGGTGATCTAATTAATTTTGTCTCATTTAGTTGTTTATTTTACTTTAATTATTATTCTCACCAAATTTAAAAAAAAATTATTAATGACAATTTTTTATAATCATTATCTTAATAAGTGCATATAAACACTTTTCAATATATTTTCCCCTCTTATTATAAACATAATATTAATAGTTGAATTTTTACCAAAAGATTGATTCGATTAATAAATTTATGTTTAACTGGATGTAAGTGATTTTGGATTTTAAATTCACTGAGAAACTCCTTGTTGGCACTAATCTTGAATAGATAATAATTTTTATGAGAATCGATACATCTTATTTTGGTTAAGAAATTGAATAATTAATTCATTTATTTTGAATTTTTGAAAAAAAATCAATATTTAGTATTCTTCGACGATAATAAACATTTACCCATAGTATTTGAGGTAAGTCATATTAATCTTTGCATTTATGATTCAAATATATATGTTGGCATATTTTTAAAATGAAATGTTATACCTATTCATATAAAAATTTATGGTTTTTCATATAAAAAATTGTGATTATTGAAAAGACATGTCAATCGAAAAATTATTTCTCATAGTGCAGTTATTGAATTATTAGTGGTTTTTTATATAAAAATTTATATTTTTTAGTAAAGTGATATTTGAAAAAACATCTGTAAATTCAAAAATTATAAAATAATTGAAAAACACCTATATTCAAAAGTTACAACTTTTCATATTATTGTTTAAAGGTTATGTCTTATGTCATAAATTGTTGTTATTTCAAAAATTAATTATTGAAACAATACATTTATTCAAATGTTATGTCTTATAACATATAAAGATGTGTTTAAGATATAAAAGTATCATAATGAAAAAGTTGTGTCTTTAAAGTTGTATCTTTAAGATTTATATTGTTCCCATCAATCATCACTCAGTATGTAAAATAGATTTATGCGAATAATCTTAGATACAATGAACCAACATCTAATTTCATTTTACATTTATTATAATAGACTGTTAGACACATTTAAGGATTGTAAAATTGTTTGGTCTTAGAGTTTATTTTCTGTAACAAGTAGATTATAAGGGATTTTGTATATTTTGATAAATGGAGTGAACTCAAAATATTTATGTCTTTTTTCTAAATTTGTATTCAAAACATAACACTTCTCTTGTTCCTATTTTTTTGCTCGTGTCTTGTTTGTTTTATGTCTTGTTGTGTGTCAAAATGATTATCAACAAGTCCTTTATATAGTTTTATTGAAAGATATCCTGATCTTACTTAATTGAATCCAAAAATGTAAAGTATCAAATTACAAATACCCATTAATATGTCTAAAAATTTTAAATTCGATGATGTATTGATAATATACCCATATGGCAAAAAATGGCCAACGTATAAAGTTTCCAAAGATGATTTGTGGTCGAAAACCTTAAAAATAATCAAGCACAGTAATTACTCACAACCCTTAGATGACTCAAAACAAAACAATATTCCAAAAAAATCTACTACTAATTATTAATGTCCGTGAACTCAAAATGAAGAAAGAAAATCAAATGTGAAGTAGCTTTTACCAGGACCAACTCGACCCCTCTTTATTAGTAATATTAGACATGAAGCACATTAATTCATCAACATCAAATAATTTACTTGGGAAAAGTCATATCAATTAAGATTAAAAAAATTCTAGTTCTGATCAACGTCTCATTGCAGGTAATAATAGATAACCACAAGTACTTTGGTGCTTGTAATAGCATAGAATATAGTCTCTTAAAAGCATTGGCTATTATAATATAACAAAAAGTATCATAAGGTTAAAGGGAAAATATGGAAATTAAATACATATATATAGTGTAAAAAGGTGATTTAATTACCTAATTATGTATTACAACGATGGATGTGGTTACCTATGCACATACTCGATAAGGCCACGGGTTTCAATTACTTAAATTTCAAAACTATCATAACTATATAAAAAAACAAAATATTACTACTATAAATTCTATACAGGGAATTCAATGTTTCAGTAAAAACTCAGAACTGAAATTATGGGGAGGAAAACTACAAGAAAATTAAAGAAGGAAAAAGAAACTGTGATATACAGGGTACATATATATAGCTCATGGCAAAATGTATGATGCTTTCGAATTCTTCTTTACAGACGTTGCTTTTAACATGCTGCCTCAAACATACATATCGAACTCCAATCCTTTGGAGTAAGCCTTGAAATAAAAAGAGAGACAGCAGGCCATACAGATGCGCTCTCCCTACAGGTTCTTGCTTCATATAGTTCATCCCCTATGAATATATATATAGGCGGCACATGGTTAAAACTTATAACCCAATTTAATTAGAACATAAGTTAATTAATTTCAAACGAGGTATTTTTCACTTGTGAAAGAATTATATATATATATATATATATATATATATATATATATATATGTATACAAGTTAAAATGCAGTAATCGCAATTATACTTTAGCATTTCGATTTGTTTCACTATAAATGGAACAAAAGATATAAATGTTTTAATTTCATAGTTCTCGTTGTTTTGTTATTTCGTCATTTACATTAAATAGAAAGAAAAGCATGAATCTAATAGTATTATTTATACGCAAGTGCTTCATCTTACCTATCATCTAGTTGCATACTGGTGGCTTGGAGTTCGAGCTTCGCTGGCTTTGTCAAAGGAGTAACAACTGGACTATGCCCAACGAACAAAGCAACGTGACCCATCAGCTTATCTTTCCTGGAAAATGTGGTACCGCAAGAACATTGCCACTTGAGATCACCGCAGTGCTTTTCATGAGTCCGGAGATCCGACAGCACTGAGAATTGCTTGCTGTTGCACCGCTTGCAAACATACATCTTGGGGCAATGGCTCCTCTTGTAGTGATTCTTCATGCAAATCATGGATTTCAGTGGTTGGAACTTGGCATGTTTCTGGTTCCACCTACAACCTTCCTGCGGACATGAGAATTTCTTAGGCAAATTCGTCGAACAGTTTGATCCCGTGGCACTTCCCTCATGATGTATCTTCATGGGGTTAGTCAAAGCTGCACTTGTCTTGTATTCATCACCATGAGCTCTCATGTGCATTCTCAAATTTGCGTCTCGCTTGAACCCTTTACCACAAACTTGGCAGTAGTGTGTGTACTTAGCTAATAAGTCCGCAGCATCCACTTCGACTATATCATAATTCTTCATTGAAATCCCTTGTGACCCTTCACTAATTTCGCTTCTTCGAGGCAATTCTTTCCTAATTTCCAGCTTATCATCATTGCTAACTTGCAAACTTCGACTGCTGTTGTTGTTGTAGTTACGATTATTGCAGTGATCACTATACCAGGTAATAGTTTCAGTACTAGAATAAAAGCCTTTTCCTCTTTCTTGAACTATGTTACCAACACAGTTATCATGACTAAAGTTTGGTTGTTGAGATATCCCATTATTATCAGGAACCCTAACATGCTGCTGGTGCACTTGATCAGTTGTGCTATTACTGTTACCTGCTGAAGTGGTTCCAAGAGACATTTGCTGGCAAATGAATATCATCGAAGACGCTGTTACAATGATTTCTTGAACCAAAGAACCCATGCTTGCTATGGCTAAAGACGTTGACTCAGGGTTGGTTTGATCTGGAGCGATAAGGATGCTAACAAGAGATTGGACCTGATGAACTTTATCTTTCAGGATGGCGAGATTATAGAGGAGAGAGCTCGAATGAGCCTCTGGGCCTGAACCTGCTTCAAGGGAAGATGGAACCATGTCTTCAGCCACAGAATACATTGGCAAACATTCTGATGCATTGGAGAAACATGAAGTCGCCCCTGAAATCATTTTCAAACTCTTTGCTTACGAGCTATCGGCTGCCTCTATATGTCTCTGATGGTAGTTTTATCTTCCTTTGGCTGGATTTGAATGGCACATTTCTAAAAGGCTTGTTTTGTGGGTAAGATTGATTATATAGGAAGAGGTACATACAAGAAAGCTTTTTCGTTCTTGGAGAAGTGTGAAAACAAACATAAAATTTGTTTAAGAAATTAAGACATGGACAATGAGAGAGCTGCTAAGTCAACTAAAGAGCTTCAATTCATCCCCAGATAAGACCTCCCTCACATTTTACGAATCTCGAACTATGACAACACTTAAATAAAGAAAAAGTCCATGAGAAAGTTGGCAAACATTTTCATATATAGTATTATATTATATTAAACAAAAAGAAACCCAAGAAACCCTATTGCTGTCATGAATTTATTAGCAATATTTTGTTTACATGCATGTAGGACAAATTGGATTGCATCATATCAATCTCTTATCTCTAGTTCTCCAATAAAAAGCAGATATTTTATTCTTATATGTCAATCTTTCACGCATGACTTGAAGTATTCAAATTGTTGAAGGTTATCCAATATGATAAGAATAAACCCTTGCCTCCTTTTTATTAGCCATCACTCATGAGCTCTTTCCTCAGGAAATTGAAACTCTAGCGAGTGTAAATGAAGGGAAAGAAATAAACTAATGAAGAAGGGTTCATTTAATCAATCCAGACAATTAAAAAATAAGCAAGCTAAATTTCTCGTTTTTGTTGTTTGTTCATGCATGGCATTGAGCAGGAATCTCAGTGAGGTATGTTGAAGTCGCATATATATTAGCCTCCAATTAGCAAATTTGAGTGCCAGTATTCGCTTGGAATATAAATGTGTATATTAGTAATAATCACACCTTGGATGATCAGCTATCCGGGCAGCTTAATAATATAGATTCTCTACTTCTTTTCATTAAGCTATAACGTTTGACCATTTCTTTTAGCTATAGCCATAATATAATTAATTGAGTAGGTAGATAGAGAAAAGTACCTTTAAATGAATAATATTAGTTAATCATTACATTAATATTGTAAATTATGAAACATAACCTCATGGTACGCTAGAAATAGGTTTGGAAATTAATTGATAATTAATCCATGATATCTATATATCTTTACCAAGATTTTAGGAGTAGTTTATTTTTTTTTTTTCAATCACTTCTCGACTTATCTCAAGGTTCTCATTTTTTTTTGAAAAGTAATTTCATGTATAAGCTAAAAAAATAATGATACATTGAATATCAATTCGAATATGTTGTCATGAGTACTTTTAGCTAGGACTATTTCATTATCCTTGTTATATATTTTAACGTTCGGCATCAGCCCTTTACCGCTTGTTGTTAATCTAAACTTTTACTTTAATGGTTTATTTGCCGTTTCTACTTTGTACTGATAGCATGTTTAGCCATTCCCCCTTTATTCCCAAAGAATTTTGGTTCCTTTGTTTGGTTGAAAAATGATCCAAGGAATAGTCATTCCTATGGAATGGCTATTCTTCAAAATCCTTCAAAACCAAGGAATAACTAATACCACCTTCTCCCATGGTATTAGCTATTTTATGGTTGAGGAATAAATTCAAAAATTAATAAAGACAAAAATACCCCTTACAAGTTTGAAAATTTACAACTTTATTGGTATAAAATATTTTTTTTCTCTCTCTCCTCTTTCTCTCACTTGATTCCAACTTTTAATAAAATATTAATATTAAATTATAAATAAAATATTAATATTTAAATTATCAATTATTAATAAAATAAATTATAAATTATTCCTATTTAAAAACAAAATAAATTAAAAATAAATAAACATAATATCATTTAAATTAGATAAACAATATTAATAATTAAATCATCAATTATTAATATTTTAAATAAATTACCAATTATTAATATTTAAAAAAAAAATAAAAATTAATCATAATAATATTTAAATTAAATAAAATATTAATATTTAAATTATATATTATTAATATTTTAAATAAATAATCAATTATTAATTTTCAAAAATAAAATAAAATAAAATAATTGATCATCATAATATTTAAATTAATAAAATATTAATATTTTAAAATATAAATAATTAAATTATAAATAAATAGTAATATTGAAATTATCAATTATTAATATTTTAAATAAATTATCAATTATTAATATTTTAAAAATAAAATAAAATAAAAATTAATCATAATAATATTTAAATTAAATAAATGTTAATATTTAAATGATTAATTATTAATATTTTAATTAAATTCTAGATTATTAATATTTAAAAAATCTAATAAAAATAAAATATCACATAAATAATAAAATGTGTTTTTATTTTTTTATTTTCTATTCTTTTCTTGTTTCAAAATTATTGTTACCAATCAAACACTACAATAAGTCATAATAATTATTCTTGTCATATTCCCTTTGTCATACCAAACTAAGTAATAACTATTCTATTCTATTCCCACCTCATTCTATTCTCACATAATAACTATTTTATTCCATTACTGTCTATTCTGCCAACCAAACGTACCATTATTGTTTCACCTGGGAAACAATTTCCCTTCGTGATTAACAATGTGAACAAATAAACCTGTGTGAAATAATTAAGCATGTTTAATTAGCTGTTGATGGCTTGGCAATGTGAAAAGTAAATTTTTAATTCTAAGGGCCGGGACTGGTTAGTTCTTTGAACTCATCGGAAATAAATGGGAGGAAAATTAGTGCCAGCAACTTGGTCACCAGGTATGAACGTTGAACCTAAATTGTTGCTTGCGGTCAATGATTTATTTTCTTCAAACCTAATTATTTAGGTTTCCTTAATTATAACCAGAGTCAACTTAAAATGTTGGGTTTTAGCCCATCTTTAAATACTTTCATAATATTAGCAAACCACTTTCACTCCCAAACCAAAAAAGAAAGATTAGCAAAGCAATGTAGTCCAAGTCATGTAGAGATCCAGAGACAAGACAAGCCTTATCAGTTTGGGGTCATAGATTCTGGTGGAGTTTCTACTGGACAGGGCATGTTTGGAAGTCGATGGAAGATGCAGGTACCAAATAAAAAAACCAAACGTCAAGCTTTCCGTTTCGGGTAAATACATATTAAACAAAGTATCAAAGTAGTACAGTTGGCTGAAGGATTTTGGGAAACTTTGTGAAAAGGAAGAGGAGGCCATGTCCAGCCAAGTCGATGTTGCTTCGCAATGCATGGATTTTGAGAAGCAAGGTTGTTGGCGGCTGTCTAAATGGTTTATTCTAGTATATAGTACACTAGTAGTAATAATGAGATTAAGAATGCATTAATCTCAATTTATTTATTTTTAAATAATATATATGTTAATTAACATCATATTTATAACCAAAACACTTTCAGTTTGATTTGACAAATTATTTTTCTTCTCACGAATTTGTCTGTATTTTCAAATAAGAAAGTATGATTTCAGAGTATCCTTGTTTTATTATGTTGTTAATTTCAAATTCAATCAAAAGCAATAAATACAATATTATAAGGTTTATTTTTGATATATTGTTATTGTATAATACATATATATTATCACTTAATTGTAACATTTCATGAATGTGTAAAGATAAAGTTTAAAAAATCTTTCAAAATAAATATTTTTAACATTATTAATATTTAATTTTTAAACTTTCAAACTTTTAAATTTATTTAATGACAAAGTGATAACATTTGATTTCTATAGATTGACCGTGTATAAAATATAAATCTTATATTATATAGATTTCATTAATTTTAAAATATTTATGTGACTGTGTTTGTAATTTGGGTTTGGCTGTTTTAATAGTTACATTATTTAGGACTTAAATAATGGCACAATTATTATCATCAAATGATTACTCTAATCTTAATAAATGTTGGCAAATTGGCTAGTTAGATTTGAATTTTTATATATATATATGTCACGTGCTTGATTTCACAAGCAATGCTCATGGGCGTTGGATCGTTTATTCTTTCGGGTCATCGGGGCGTTGGATCAAAACTCATGGGCATTTTCAGAAGTAAAGCTCGATCCAGTCAACTCAAGTGTTCTACTTATTGGGTTATCCAGTGGACCGTTTTCAGCCCGTTTAGGCTTATTAACAGAGACAAGACTCAAGAGTCAAGACAATGCAACAAATTTTAATATCCCATTTGAATAAAACGCAAAAATTACTACGTTGGTATAAAACGACGAAACATGAAACGCAAAACGGTGGCTTACAGTGACTGCGAAGAAAATGCAATAACAGATAAGATTACAAAGTGGGGGAGGGACAAGAGCAGAGACAAAAGACACTGAGCTTTTCTCCAGGGGGTGGCAATGGCAACAGCTACAGCAGCATCTACTCTCTCATGGCTTCACAGCTTTGGAGGAACCCAAAATGAGACAACAAAAGTTACAGACAGAAACCGGGTCTTCGTGGTTTTTGCCCAAAAGAAAGCTAAAAAGACTCGAAAGGTAAGCAAATTGTTTCGTAACATGAAATTTTGATTCTTTTTTTTTATTATTTAGTAAGCTGATTGGGTGTTGGTTAATGTTGGGTGCAGATAATATTGAAGGAGGATGTGGAATACCTAGGAAAGAAAGGGGAGCTTTTGGATGTGAAAGCTGGGTATTTCAGGAATTATCTTTTGCCTATGGGAAAGGCCCAGATTATCACTCCTGTTTTGCTTAAGTATTGTCTAACCTTAATCTTTTTTTTTTTGAATTTTTGTTTCTTTTCTTGATTTTTGAATAGTATTCAACTAAGAGTTGGAATGAAGTAAGATGAATTTGGTTTGGGATTGTAATAAACATACCTTTTGTATAACTGGGAGAAAATGTACCTTACATACGATTTGGAAAATAATTGATGGTTTTTTTTTTTTCCAGGGAAATGAAAATGGAGGAGGAACGAATTGAAGCAGAGAAGCAACGGGTAATTTAGTGGCACTTGTAGTCATTACTATCTTCTCCGTATTTAACAATTTTGAAAATTCGATGTTTGGGTCATCTCCTTTCTGCTTTTTTGTTTTGGTCTGTAATCCCACTAGTCCACTACACATTTAATGATTTGAGGCTGAAAGCAAGTTTGCAATGTCAAAATAGGAACTTCCCTGATTGAGGTGACGCTTGTGTTAGTATCTGTTTGTGTGTTTGCTCTGATGGTATGAAGTAAAATCATACAGGATTTCTTTTTGGTGTAGAGTGTGCAGTTTAATCAAACACTAGATTTATTTGTTCCAAGCTGGTATGCAAGGAACATAATATACTGATGTTGTTTCCCTATGGTGTTTTTTGACTTATTGACTGTTTTTCTGCTTGCCATTTGTGGTTTTAGTAGAGGAGTTTATTCTAATCATGTCTGTGCACTGAATCTTGTTAGATAATCTTGTTTTACTACAGGTAAAAGAAGAGGCACAACAACTTGCTCTAATATTTGAAACTGTTGGAGCTTTCAAGGTGAAGCGGAAAGGTGGTAAAGGAAAGCAAATTTTCGGAAGGTGAGTAGGATCCAACTCTAGGGTAAGCAGTTAACATTTTAGTTGTTTGCTTATCATATTTGCTCTCTGACATTCACCTGTTTTTGTCAGTGTCACTTCTCAAGATCTTGTAGACATTATCAAGGCACAGCTTCAAAGGTACCATCATCAATCTTTGTGGGTTTTAGATGTAAAAATTTGTTTACTTATTCTACTAACACAAGCTTTGTAACTCTGCAACTTATTCAGTAAATTTGTAACATTAGTTGCACTGAAACAAATTCAAGCAATTTGCCTAATTGAGTCGTAGCATTCAAATTTATGCATATGCCCCATTACAATTCTTAACACACATCTCCATCTGCTGATACAAGTTACACAATACAAATGAAGCTGATAAACTGTTCCATAAAGTTAGTTTAGTTCCATTGATAGATGCAACATCATGAACCATTTTCATTATGTTAAAGAGTTATAGTCTCCTTTAAGTTTCAGTGTTTCGCTGTTAGTAAAGATGTTAAGAAAGTTGATTTCTACGTGTATTCATGGTTAGATGATCAGCCACCAATTGGATATTATTATCCTGTTATTTGAACGGGTATATGAATCTTAGAGAAGAACCCTTTCTAAAAGGAAATCCCTAATCAACCAGATCTTTTGAAACCCTAGTAAATAGTAATTAAGAAATGTGAGATAAAAAATTCCCATTCTGACGTGCACTCCTCCTGACAAATTTTCCTCATGTACCAATCTAGTTGCTTAATTCTCAACTCTTTTATTGATTTGTAGGGATGTGGACAAACGAATTGTTTCTCTTCCAGAGATCAGGGAAACAGGAGAATATGTCGCAGAGCTGAAGCTCCACCCTGAAGTTACTGCTCGAGTGAGACTAAATGTTTATGCTAACTAAGGACAAGTCCCTTCTGTGCATCTCCTCTCTGGATGGGCAACTTTCTTTGCCACTTGCATCAGTCTAAGGCATGTGAGCATCTGATAATACAATTCTTTGAAATAGTGGGGGTAACTTTTCCTTGCAGCTTGTCAATAAAGGTTCAGGAATTGATCTTAAGAAGAACGTTCCTTACATTGGTTCTCTTACAAAGTTCTGCTCTTGGTACCTATTCTCTGCCAAGAATGACACCACTTGACTTATGATCGGCATATAGTTTAGGCTGAGAATTTAAAGAAGATAAAATTTTTGTTCTTAGATGTTCAAAGAGAAGCCGAAATTACCCAAGAAAAAAGATTACATTTGATTAAGTTTCATAAGGTTTTCACTACAGGTTTTGTATAATTCCAAATGGAGTGAATGAGTTTCACAATGCTGAATTCTTTATTGTTTGATTGCAGGAGGTAAATGATCAAGGCAAGTTCAAATGGTGCCCGCTGGAGAGTGACAAATATGTAATTTTTGTGTAGACATGTACTAGCTGTATTTATCATAGCAGAGGAGTTCTATATTTCTTTTTTCCAGGATTTTTATTATTCTCTTGTAGAATGTATTGATCTGTTGAAAATTATTCATATATTGCTTTATTTCATCTGGAAAACAGCTTCTCTATGTGGTTCTCATGGGTTGCATATGCCAAGCTTTCTCTCATCTTTATTGATGCTTTTTGTTTGCTTATGCCAATATATCGGAGCTTGAACCCTTGGGCTTGGCTGAAGTGGTGAGGGTGGGGTGAAATTTGGGTGTGTGAATACAGAGGGAGCAGTTATGATCAATCCTGCAAAACCATTCACCCCTATTGACAGAAGAGTCATAACTTTATACCTTTGCTTAAATTTTCTCATGCAAATGGCTCCTAATTTAGAGTTGCAAGCAGGATCGAATAGCCAAACCAAGTATACGACTATTTCATTTAAGTCGATGTCCCTTTCTTCTATACTAAATAAATGAGACAATGGTAGTCTGAAATTGGGGGTGACTAGAAGAGTTTCTTTTGTTGCGTAACTAATAAGACAGTAAACATGCGTGAACTGGTGTTATTGGACTAGGTCCAACTATCAGAACCAAAATCCTTTATGGCCCAAAAAAGGAAGAAAAGACTTGTTGCTGCCCAGGATCGAACTGGGGACCTTCAGTGTGTAAGACTGACGTGATAACCACTACACCACAGCAACGTTTGGTAGGCTGCGGTTGTTTTAATCAATATGTTGTGATATAAGATGGTCAAATTATTTCCAACAAAAACTAATATGATAGCATAAAATAGATTTCAATTTTTTTTTTTTATAATTGAAAGAAAAAGAATTCGAATTTTACTCTTTAAGTAGGAATCATGTACCAACCATGAACTAAATGCTCGAGAGTGTCAGGTTGATTTCAATTAAATTACTAACTTTAACACAAATTTCAAATTAGTAATAGCATCAACCAGAATATGATTTTCCTTATATGAACATTTAAACATTTGGAAACTATCATAGTCTTTCATAAACCATCTTCATCTTTGCATTTAATGCAAGAATTTAAAGTCAAAATATTTCATAACTCATTCAGGTAGGGAAGTATAATTAGCTAAATGGGATGAGATTGATCACAAATGAATTTCCCATAGTTTTGAAAACACTTCTTCTTAAGCAAAACTTTTACTTGAAAAGAGTGACTTATATATTTTAATTACATGCCATTATCTGCATGCACGGTAAGCATAAATAAGTACTCATCACTTTCCCTTCCACACATACTTTTCATTTGGTAACTACCATGACCTTGAAGAAACCTAACTGAACCAAATCTGTATGTGAAGCACATTAGGTAGGCAACATCTCACCAAAAAAGAAAGACTAACCACACAAAAAATTTATAGTGAAGAAAGCCTAATTGAATCTAACCCATGATGTATTAGTATGATACATGTGAAAATTAACTAAACCGAATCGATTTGGTTGATTGTGTTGGACTCAAACCCAAGTTTATGGAAGTTGAGTGATCAGCCAAGTGATTGGATGGATTGATTAGAAGTTAGAAGTTTGTTTAGCGTTATTATTACTGAGAGGAATAACCGGCAAATACCAAAATCACACCAAGCTTAGTTGTCTCAGTTAGCAAACACCTTGGAGCTTTGGTCCACAATGACTTGGCCACAACAACACAGAGAAAGCAGCAGACAAGCTCAAAGCGAAGAGATTTCGATACCCATCCAGCTGTGAAGTTGGAGGCCACGCCAATTCAAGATATATGAACTGTCCACATGTCACTTTGTTGGACAATATTGGAACCCACCCAAAGTACACCAAAAACACCTTTTCTAATTTTTTATATTCTCTTAGTGTGATTGGCTAGTGATAACTCTGGTTATCAGCCTATTACAAGCTTACAGGGTGGATTTCATTGTAGCCAATTAGGCATTTTTCTTTTGTTTGCTATAAGGGGTTGTTTGCAAAGCTTTCAACTTCTAATTTCAATCCCATAATCAATACTTTTAACCAGCTAGCAGTAGTTTGAGTTTATATTGCTAACCATCTCGATGTTGAATTTATTTGATTCGTTCAAAACAAGTCATGTTTAAAATTTTAAATTGAATAAAGTCAGTTCACATTAAATTTGAGATTTTATTGATATAATTTAGTTTTGAGATTTGACTGGCATGTATCTAAAACATGATAACATGTATAAGTTCTTGGCTGAAAACTTTTGGATAAGAATTTCTTGATATATATATATATATATATATAAGGGAAAGAAAAAGACTTGGAAAAGCATTATTGATGTTGAGACATTTTCTCAACACAAAGCTAGATTTAGGTTCCTTTGAGCAGTTAAGTGGCCAATGAAGAGAACCTTTCAATAAAACCAAGCAAAGTAAGCATAAATATATTATGTGGAGAGTGTTATTAGCACTTTGTTTAGAGCACATAGAATAATTAGAAGAGAATATTAGGAGGTTGCATGACAAGGCAACTCTCCCCCCACTACATGTGCAAATGTCAATGATGATCTCTCTCTCCTCTCTTTGTATTTGGACATCTCACGCAAGTGTCCACATGCTTCGCTTACCAACATTCACCAAAACGTGCACATAACAAACTCCATTTACACACAAGTGAGTGTGAGTGAGTAAATTAAGTCACCCCTTTTGTTTTCTTCTTTCTTGTATCTCAATGATAAGCCATGCTCTACTCATGTTATACTCCAAGACATATTTTTACATCAAACGAGTCTAAGAGTTTTACTTATTCAACATAAATTTAATTTCGTGACGCATAATTCGTTTTTTGATTACAAATTATTTACTCAAGACACGTGTTTAAATTTTTTGATGTCTTTATATTTAAAGATTTCAAAGTAAGCAATTAGTATCTTCTCAGGGAATATCAATGGCATGGATCTGGACCCCATTGGATGATTGGCAATTTAGTTAAGTTACTTGCAAAGTAAGGGATATTACAGTTGGTTAATTAGGTGTAACGGGTAGACTTAGAGCTAAGAAAGCAAGATAGACCATTAAAAAAATAATTTATATATATACAAAAAGAAATATAGAAGAATGATATTAATGAAGGAAGGAGAAAAAAAATGTAGAGATACAAATGGATACATATGGCTAAGGGCAGTTCCCAACTCAGCCTGCTCTATCCATTTATTCTTTGTCATTTAATGAAACAGACTGTGGTGTGAGAGAGTGAGGGAGAAAGAAAATAAAACAAAATTTAAAAGAGTATTTTTAGCTTTATTGTAACCAAAAAAAAGAACACCAAGGGGAAGAGAACCTAATCCACGACTTTTGGTTGTGGTGCTGGTGCTGCCAAACCCTAGATAGCCCAACCCTCCCATATTTCTTGTGTGTATACTCTCTTTTTAGTGTTACACATCGCTCTCTTCCCACTAGGAAAAGAACAATAACTGAAAACAACATAAATTTTAATGGGGGAAAAATTATAGAAACCCCATAAAGGAAAAAAATAAAATAACAAAAAAAAAAAAAGATGCCCCCATCACTCACTTTTCGTGAATGAAAGGCAACCATGAACACTAACCACTTACTTACTCAAAGTATTCAACTTCAACAAGTAGATCATCAAAAATCAGAAGTCTAAAGAAGAAATAAAAGAAGGAATTCAAAGAATAATAATTGATAACTGTAAATAATATCAAATTGAAACAATACTAATAATTCACATTGATCGATCCATAAATTTTTTTTTTTGGAGTTTTGGGTTTAGTAATGGCAATCTACCAAAGCTGGTGTCGAGAAAACAATAGCTTGTTGGGGTACTGCTCCAAATTGGAACTTGGAATCCCTGAGATCATCTTCCGGTGCTGGAAGATTAAGATCTAAAGATAGAATATTTCTAGGCTTGATGTCATCACCATTGCTGGAGTCGATTGTAGTGCTAGTAGTATCAGCACTCATGGTCATGCCAGCTGGATTGCTTGCAGCAGCAGCAGCTGCTGCTGCCGCCGCAGCCGCCGCCCTGTGCCGTCTCATATGACCTCCGAGGGCTTGACCAGAGGTGAATTCAGAGCCACAGATTGAACACTCGTGAATCTTACCCTTGTTCCCATGACAAGCCTTGTTGTTGTTGCTTACTTGTAAAGCAAGAACAGGACTTTCCCTGTTGAATTGCCCTTCTTCAACATCACCTTTCACTGCCAAAGCGAGTGGTTTTTTCTCTTCTGCCGTGGCTCCCTTGGGCTTCTTGTGGCTTGCCCTGTGCCCTCCTAGCGCTTGGAATGAAGGAAAAGATCGGTTACAGGTTTTACACTCGTAGATATAAAATCCAGCCTTGTTTGTCGTAGTAGCTATCTCAGAGAACTTTCGAGTTCCAAACTTTTCAATCTTGACTTTCTCTTCCATATCCCTTTTCGGACCATCACTTTGTGCTAACATGATCAGGCAATTAGCCATGTCCTCTTCTTCCTCAGTGCTCTCATAAATCTCGCTAGATGTCGTCGGAGAGGAAATTGAGTTGTATTCCTCCACCACTCCTCCTCCTCCTCCACCAGCAGCAGCACCAGGACCACCGCTATTGCCACCACCACTAGCACTTGAAGAGCTAGAGGTCACCGCGACACCGAACGGGGACGCTGACCTTTGGCGCTTTGTACGCTTGCCCTTCATGATCAAAGCTTGGTCATTAGACCCCACAAATTCCTCTTGAGCTTGCATATCCACCCTCTCCCCCAAACCAAAGCCCAGCCAAAGAGTACACGGGAGTTAGAAAAAGAAAAAAAATTGTACTGTAAGAAGGAAAAAAGAGAAGCGAGTGACCTAACAAAGGAGATGAGTAACAGCTAGAGAGAAAACAAATGAAGCAAGCAAAGATAGAGAGAGTATAAGGGGAATCTTATATATAGTGAATGGTAATAAGGGTGGTTGGTGTTTATGTATATACATTGAAACTTTCGTAATAAATTTGGGGTCAAAACTCAAAAAAGCCGCCCCGTGAATAGTTACTATGTACTCTATGAATTTCCATATATACCACCAATCTTTTTCTTGCTTTCCCAACCTTCAAAGTTGTTACTATTAGTTGAAACAAATATCTTACTTGTGTCTACATCATTCGACCAATAATCAAATATCATTTCCCCTAATTCTTCCTTCTCATCCAATTTATATTTAATCTTTCAGTAATAATATTATAAAGAATTGTTGGTTTGAGAATTTGATTCTGAAGATTTTTTGGGTTAGAATTGCGACAACCAATTAGGAGAATAACTATATATATTAAGCATTGATTAACTAAATCTTGGCAGTATCTTAGGGAGGAGAAGATAAGTGTAGGAAAAGATTAGAGTTGAGAATTAGGTGGAGAGAGAAAGAGAGAGGGAGAGAGGCTGAAAAGGGGCAAAAATGAGAGTTAGGACAGTTCAATTGAGTTGGTGTTGTGTTAAGAGTCAGTTTCACACACAGACACTCACTTTCTTACACACACTGTGGCAGCCAAGTCACGAATACACACAAACAAAACCATTAAAAGCAAAGGGGAATTGCACGTTAAAAGCATGCTGCCCTCATTCACTCCATGTCTTCTTAAAGCAAAGTAGCGCCACAAAAATTGAGTCCCTGAGAGAGATTCTGGTTACTTTCAAGCAAACCCCATCACTTTTTTATTCTTTCTCTCTCTTTTGTTAGGATTATTATGATTTTGATCAAAGTATGGCATTTCTTTTTTCTGTCTGTCTCTGATCTCATGGAAAGCTTGTGGGAATAGACTGTAGTTTAGGGCACCCCCCATGGCCAACGCCCAGCCCAGCAAGAAAAGAAAGGCATTCAACTGCAAAGGTTTCCGTTGTCAAGTAGGCTTTTGTTGAACAGAGGATGTTTACTTCACAAGTCACAAAGTATGGTTAACACAGGGATTCTGTGACTATTTTTCCAATTTCTTTTTTTCATGCTCTTTGGAAAGCCATTACATTGGGTTAATAATTCTTTCCCCACCATGCATATATCTAATCAACTAATTTCGTGAATTATTGAATCAATAGCTGAAAAGTCAATCTTGGCCTGTTAAAGAATTAAAATACCAACTTCATTTATTGAAAATTTAATGGGGAAAGCTTAAATTTCAAGTTCAGTCTGCCAAACAAACCATGTTAGTGAAGCAGTTGGCATCATTGAAATGCTGGGAATGAAAAATCTATGAAAGTCATTACCCACCAATTTTCTGCAAAATAAACAACAAATACACTAACAGAGTAGCGCCGAGCATTTAGCTCAATAGTTGTGTATAATCTCCTTGTCTTAAGAGTAAAGTTTGAATCTCCCTTTATCAAATTATTAAAAAAAAATATATACTAACAGAACAAGCATTTCATACTGGCAAAGTGGTAATTGACATGAAAATCATGATGGATGAGATTAAAAAAAGATAATAATTCATGACAAATTTTGTCATTTCAATCCCTCAATTTCAAAGGACGGGTCTATATCTGTTGCGTGGATGTGAATATATTAATATACATATACACATATTTACTTCCCTAACCCCAATTTAATAGCAAAGAGACAAAAAAAAAAATAAGACTTGGTAAAGTAAGGTTGAGTGTAATTAGCTAGCTAGTTGGCTAATGTAAAAAGATTCTCAACTGACAATGATTAAATCCGTACTTTATTTATTCATACAAGTGCTAAATTCATTGTTTCCAACGATGCTCCTTGTCAAGAATTCATGCATCAATTACCACATTGAAACTAGTTTTCCCAGCCAATGTTTCATTTTCTCCTATAATTTGATTGAAATTCACTATTGTTTAGTGACACTAGGTGATATATACTCCAAAAAGTTATCAATCCTTTAGAAGCAATATGTGCAGTGCTCTGATTGTTGTTAAGATGTGATATCTGTTTTTTCTTTAATTATTGGAAATGAAATCCTAATAATCACAAGAAAAATTAAATCATGTTTCCGAAACTTAATTGGACTTGCTCTTCATAATGTTGATTCTTCAAAATCTTGTTTAGATGCCAAGGATTAGAGTGGTCCTCACATATTCCTTGTAATGGTAGAGTGATCAGGCTGTGCTCAATAAATTATTAAAGTGAACCTCCACCAAATACTCTTTCTCAATTGTTTTTCCTAAAAGAAATCTTGCTAAATTAGAAATACTGCAAATTTTACTGTAAATTAATTGTAATTTGTTTAGAAAAATAAAAATCTGGAGCAGATAATGACTCCAACCCAAAATTATAGGGCATCAACTTTGAATCTATTGCTATAATAATTCACTATAATTAGTGTTTATTTACAGAAATATTACTCTCTTCTCAAAAAATTAATTTGAAAGAATATGCAAACTCATAGTTATAAGTTTTTCAGGATCTTTAACGTGTTTGGTACGGAATTGAAACATTTTATTTATTTCTTTTAAAGTGTTTGACATGACATTTATTTAGAGTATATTTACACTTATATTTATTGAATAACTTTTAATTAGTTCAATTTTTAGAATGTAAGTGACTGAAATTGTTATAATTGTTCATCCTTTCATTAATTAAGTGGTGGAATAGATTGGGGATCGATGGTTTTAACACAAATATAGGTCAATTTGTTTGATTTGATTAAAATTAAGAGCCACAAAAGCTTTAAGTTAGGTGTAAGTCACCAATTAGGTACCCCAAATCACAATGCAAATGATGCTATTAATGATTAAAGGTGTTATCAATGTTTCTAGAAAATCAAAATAAGAAATGTGTAGGTAGATGTCACAAGTCTTCTCTTTAGGTCACACTTGCCAGAGTAACACGTTGCTAGTTGTGAGCAATGCTTAATCTTCATGCCTTGCCGAAGCAATTAATTGCCTTGTCTTGTTTTCTGTTTTATGTATTTTTTTTTTTTTATAATTAGAGAGGGAGGATTCGAACCCTATTGTTTAGGCAAAAGGATTATGCATCAACTAATGAATCAATTTTTTTTGTTTTATGTATGATAATATAATGAATATCGTGATAAGCATATCCTTAATTCATGTTTTCTTTCCTAATTCGTTGTTAGATCGAAAAGTGTTAGTTGCAAACCTCGACCCACAGCCAAATGAACTACCTTTTTGCCCCCTCTTTGTGCCTTGGGGTGGCAATTCGGATCAATTATTCTGATCAAATCAATGTTTGTATCATAAAAACAATTCTCATTAATTTGAATCTTGTGATGATGAAAGGGTGGAATTCATATGGGATGGCTTCTTATATATAAAAAAGGATTGAGATTAATGGGTTGGAAGAAATTAATTTGTAACATGATGAAACGTATCATAGATTCATGTTTTTAATCTAAAAAATCTATCTGATAAGTGGATGAAGATTTTTTTTTATAAATTAAAAATTCATTCATCTCTTACTTATTTGAAATTATGAAAAAAGGTAGATTCCTTCTACTATTAAATATATAGTTCCAAAGTTAGATGTATGAGAAATAAATATATAAGATATGTATCAGAGTGGGGCTGAGAGAGCTGATTCTTGGCGTAAGAAATTAATGTTGTTTGTTATATGAGGCACGTAAGGGAAGGTGCACAGCCGCAATTCTTTGCTGTCTTCTGTTGTTGCTAAAGCCCCTGAAGGAAGTTGTAAAGTAAAGCAAAGCAAAGCGTTCTTCTTTTTCTCATCATATACCCAATGCCAATGTAACAGAAAAAGCTAATTAATTTGATTATAAGTTCATATATAAGATAATTATCAAAATCTTAATTAATTAAGATGTGATTAATGAAATATAAGAGTTTACACACTGTACATTTATAAAGTAATACTTTGTAATTAAGTAATAGTGTATAAATTCTGTGAAGTTGAGATATGTGATACCTAGTTACAATTTAATTCTATCACTTACACTATTCAAACCGGATATAACAAACTTTGAGTCATAAAAATAGAAATTGAGTATTTTGATTTCTTTTTTATTTATTTCATTGTCTTTTGATGTGTACTTAAGTATACTTTGTAAAACAATTACTCTTTTTTTTTTTTTTCGTTCAGTAGAACAATTACTCTTGTTTCTTTTTTCTAGCCTTAGTGTCACAGTCCCAAAAAGAAGTCATGTGAATCTTACATCGAAGAGAATATATGATTTTCAATGGCTAGAGCCATAAGTCTCACAAAAGAAACCTCACAGATTGAAAGTGGTGTGAATTTTTAAATGCCAATATCACTCTAATACATAATTAATATATAAAATTCATTGCTTCGACCATGACATCTTCTCCCACTTCAATAAGGATCTATTATCTTCAGTGGCATATCGCTAGTACCAGAATTTGTTTTGATACCAATTGGCTCCATTATCCTCAGTGACACGTTGCTAGTTCCAAAATCCGTTTTGATATCAACTGTCACGGTCTATATCAGACCCTATTAATCTGTTCGCCTCACAAGTTGAAGGTGGTGTGAACCTTTAACTGTCACGCCCTTTGATCTCACAAGTTGAAGGTAATGTGAACAAACAGTCAAGGTCCACACTAACTCTTGTGAAGTATTATCTACTTTGGTCTATTGACCTTACGGTTTTGTCTCACAAAAAATGCCTCACAAGTTAAAAGGTAGTGCGAACCTTTAAATGCCTAATATGACTCTATTACATAGTCAATCTAAGATTCATGGCTCTACTTGGCTCCTCATTGAAGCTTCTGTTTTATGTGAGACTTATGACTCTATCCGTTAGGAGTATATATTTTTTTCGATTTGAGATTCACATGGCTTCCCTCTAAGTCCGTGACACTTAACAACCTTGTAGTAAACATTATCCTATAACAAGATCATATTAAAAAAATCCAATAAAATGATACTATTTAAATCTGGCTTAAGATATGCTGATGAAGAGATGTTGATTGATCAAATATAATATTTGATTTATATAAGCATGTATTAGCTAAGAAAATCATTTTGGGATTGGCTGTACATGGGATTCGTTGATGATTATTTTTAGATATTTGATCCAATATCCAATTGGACTTAATTGCCGATTAAGTATAATTAGAGGATAATTATATTTAATGAATAAATATTTTTAACCCATAGAAATTCTTGGTGATCAAGTAATAATGAGAGAAATGAATTTTCTTCGGAATAATAAAAATATCATATTACATAGGGTGGAGGGTATTTCATAGATTTAAATATTAGTGAGTATGAAAATTTGGTTTGTTTCAAGAGTTGAGATTTAGTGTTTATTTATTGATGCTTTGTATTTTTTGTAATCTCTAATATTAATATTGAATGTGTTTTTATTTAAAAATTTGACAATTGTGAATGAAATAAAAATTAATGAGACTGATAATGAATTAATAATGGATTCTAACTTAATTTTTATCAGTATATTAACAAGACACCATAGAGTTAATCTCATCCAAAATTGAATACTAAACTTTTCTCAAATTTGGGGTCTTTTCCAAACTCTGGGCTCTTTGTTGAGAGATGGGGCCTATCTGCTGCTGTCATCAGAGAGAGCAACACACTCTCAAGCCTCTACAGACACTACACTACACTCAACTAGTGAACTTAATACTCACTCCACTCACCCACCTCTCTCTCTGACCATTTCTCTTGGGAGAAAGGGAGAGGGATCAGGAAGAGGCTGAGCCACAAGTCATGGGGTGTGACTCATGGAAGCATGTTAGTTGCAACTTGCAAGTTGCAGCTCAACCTCAAATTAAACTATTTGATTAAACAAACAAACAGATGTAAGTGTTTTTGTTTTATATGTTTTTTGGCTGTCAGTGAACAAACAAATTAAGCTGGCTTGTCCTTTATTCTTTTTTATTTTTCTTGGTTGTCAGTGGACCAACTCCCTTTGGAATTGGAACTGGTAAGAACATAAGAAAAATCCCTTGAGTAAAGTATCTAGAAGTCAGCATGGCATTTATGTCTAGCAATGGTGGATGACCAAAACCCCTCAAAAACTGGGGAGATCAAAAGGAAAAAGCTGTAAGGTTGGTTGAGCCAAATACAGTGGATGCTCTTGTTCTTATAAAAATTCAACAACAAATTTGGGATTTCTTTAATCTTTTGCTTCTTACAAAAAACCCAGAAACTGAGTAGACATTAGCAAACAAATTACCAAACCAAGTGTAATAAAGCATTAATCCAGCTCATGCTACAAGGAAAAGATAGGGATGCCTGGTCCAAACCGGTTGTTACAAGAATTTTATTATAAAGACTCTTCGGTATCATTACTACTTTGTTTGCTAGCTGGGATAACTAATTCTTGCCTGCACTTGGATTAATTTGATGAATTAGGTTACTTTTTGCATAACTGCTGGTCCATATGCCTGATGTCATCTGAAAATTTTCCCATGATTTTCCTTCCATAGTTTCCAGTGCTACTTTGATCTGTTTAAACTTCACTCAAAAGCATTCCCCCAAGTCTACTTAATGCAGGGTTGGAGTATTGTGCAAGGCACCTTTCCTTCTCATCTAACAGTATATTATTATAGTGTAGTTCAAGTCAGATCCTTGAAACATCTATTTCTTATTTATTTGTATTTACTCGCAGTTCACACCAATATATATGCATGTTAGAAATCATCTTGGTGTGGTGATAGAGACATTTGAGGCGTGGGATGAGTAAGGATTTAGCTTCTGGCTTGGACCAAAAAGTAGTACAAAAGTAAATATCGCTATCTGCAGAAACCCAATAGCAAGCAATGCAGAAGGAGTCAATCGCCTTTTTTTTTTTTTGGTAGGAGCAACCCCACTTGCATTATCCTGAGTGCGTCAACTATCTCTAATTTAAGCGTATAGTGAAGCTGAGAGACTTACAAACCATGTCAACAGTTTAGGGCCAAACCACAGACTGTATTCATCTGTCAACTTTGCTACTTATATATATATATATATTAGATACACACTGATAATAGCCATGAATAAATGGAGCATGAATCCAGATAGCTAACAACAGCAGCAGAAGAGAGAGTTTTGCATGCCGAATCCTATAAAATTTGTGAGTTTATCTTGCACTTTCATGTTGACATAAAGGTAATGGTGGGTAGTGGCAGTGTCAGTGATGGCTTTTAGTAGCAGACGATGATGCGTAGGAGTACCACTTTGGGAAGTTGTAAGTAATGGCACAAGGAAGAAAAACGAGGACAGCGATAGCCATCAAATCCTTATACTAGCTTTTAAGGACAATTGACTTTATGCCAACTCTATACACATAAATCCATTGATATAGGCTTCCACGACTACTCTTTTCACTTGTTAATTTCTACTTTGCATCTCACAATTGCCTCGTGATTTAACTCTCGATCAAGCATTAAATCAAAGCTAACAAATCTTAACTCAATAGATTGCTGCCGTATACTTGCCCCCAGCGGCCTTCATTGCAGTACCTCTATACATTAGCTGTTCCAATCAAAACCTGACAGACAACAAAAAAAAAGGCATGTTCCTTTTTCATATCTGTTTAATTTGAGTTTGATTAGGTCGCCGACCTACTGACACTCTTTGTTCCTTAATTTCAACCTAACGATTAATGATTTCAATGAATGATTGAGTGACCAACCTACTCATTTTTGCAAGTAATTTGTCATATAATAAAAAGCTTGTATGAGATTGTGGAACTTGATTTTATGAATACAAGTAATTAAGTACCTTTCTTCCTCCCATTATTTAACCATAAAATATATTTTTAAAAAATAAATCATATTATGGTGATCAAACTTATTGAATGATATATATCCTACAATAATTAAGCAATAATCCTTCTTCCACAACCCTTAAAAACCTGATTGAAGTTTGTATTTGATCTGCTTAGGTTAGTTGACATGTTTAAATTAACTTAATAATGGGTTTTATGTATTGCAAAAAAGAAGTGGAATTAAAGTCTAGTGCTAATAGAAAATTCCAATCAGCAACTAACAGATGTGACATGAACATAATCCCACTTGTTTCCTTTGGTGCACCAGTCAAACTAATTACTATTACTTGTTCCACTTTGTGAAGAAGATTACTGTTCAAAGGGAGAACCGTTTCAGGAAAGATATTTTCGTATTTTGTATGTATATATACATATATACATGAATTAATGGTTACTTACCAACTGAAAAAGCAGGTTGCTTCAGTGGCTCATCTGCTTGTTGATTAAGATTTTTCTTTATTCTTTCATAGTTCGGCGCAAAATACTGGGTGGTGCTTCTAACTTAAATAGAAAGGCAACACTTTGTACAACTTGTGAAAGTAATGTAATCTTCACCAATTTTATAAGATCAATAAATTGGAAGTACCAGGTAGGTTTAATGCTATGGTAAAAGAATCGATTTGCTGTTATATGTGGGGGTGGTTGGGCTTCAGCTAATAACCACCAGGCGGAGGCCCATACGACGAGCTATTAGCTCAACGGTTCATGGTTCAGGATGCCTTGAGGGCAGGGGGCACGTTGGTCTATGTAGCGAAAGCTACGGCCGAGAGGCTTAGAGGCTAGGCCCAACGTTGAAACAAGAATGTAGCTGGTATTTCTTGGGTCCAAGAGTTTGATTAGTGTCCTAGCAGATTTACTGGTTTCTACTGGCAGACAGCCAGAGACACAACTGGCCGCCGCATGGCACAAAAATTTCTGTAGCTAGCAGCATAAAGTTTCATTCTCAAATTGAAAAATCTGTGAAAAGATGGAATTAGCAACTCAAAAAGCAAGTTCGCTGCTACATTCACAAACCATGCAAGTTAAGTTTTTATTGTGTAGGGAATCATGACAGACAAAGATCAAGGTCTCATATTACACTCTCAACCTTGAAAGTAACATGCGGCTATGTAACAGAAGTTGGCAAAAGCAAGTGACAAATAGCACGGACTGCACTTTTATCATTGCAAGATTTATATTGGAGTCAAGCCAACGACACCTGCACACATATTACCAATACAAGTGAACATGCGAGGGAGCTAAGAATTCAATAAATGTTTGAAATGTATCAGCTTTTATATGAAGAACATATGTTATGCTGGGAAGAATATCGGCCAGGCATGTCAAAGATTGTCAGAATTTAAAAGTCACAACAGGAGAATGCCCAACTGATATCAGCACTGTAAGATCACTTAGTCCAACATTAGCTTTTAAACCTCCAAACATGAGTTAAACATCTCTTTCCCTATGTTACAAAGGCTTGGGGACAAACTCCTGGATATTGGTCTCAGATTAGATGTTAAGGCTCTGAATTGGCACACAGCAAATGACAAAATTATGTCCAATAGAAAGCAGATAGATATATATACCATATCCATTGCCAAGCCATAGGCATTTAAGTAATTTAAACATTTCAAGACTCCATCTGTGATGGCTTACTAGTTCTTCTAGCAGTTGCAAATTTATCAAAATCTAAAAACATGATATCTGTTAGTCCATATCCTCCCATGGCCTTCTAAAACCCCTTCCCACACCCCCACCACCACCCCCCACCACCCCCCCCCCCCCCCCCCCCCCCCCCCCCTCCAAAAAAAAAAAAATTGAATAAATAGACTTGAAGATACACCTATCTGAAGGAAGTACAATACACTGATCTAATTTAGTCAGGTTTTGAGAAAAGGTTAAACCAAAAGCAATATCAGTCATTCAAGCAAAATCAAGGCTTGAACAGAGCCAAGAAGCTTAAACCCCAAAATAAAATAAAGGCCATGGGAAACTGGTATTAAAAGTTGCAGAGTCCTCCAAGCTAGTAATATACTTTTTGCTTAGCCAAAATAATCAAGGACAAAACAAACAAAAGATAATTATGCTCAAACCATAGATGCAGGAATAAAGAAATCAGAGATATCTGGAAAAAGTATGAACTTCTTGTCTACTCTTAAAACACATAGGCATATACACAAAAGTACATGTATACGTACCACATGCCAATCTTCCACCTGCGTTGCCAGTGGTTAGACTAAGTTCATGTCCACCTGCAGATGCATAACCATATAGAAATATAAGAAAAACAAAGTTAGGAAGCAAATAAGAGCACATGAAAGAAATGACAAAAATATAATGTGATTATAGGAAAAAAAAATTCCAACTGTTTTCAAATAAAAACCAAAATATGCCCCTGACTAAGTATAACAGCTATGATGAAGCATAATATTTAAGGAAAAGTATTCTTTCTCTGACCAAATTCCACTCTCCTATGTCCAATATACTATAAGTCGCCCTTCTCTAACTATAATAAAGTACGAATCCACAACTTATGAGGGAAGTCTCCTTGCAAAGCAAAGTTGAGAATCATGAGCCAAATAATTACCCTTTCCAAGATCATCCTCAAGCTCATGAACCACAAGTGCTCTTCCAATGATTGCATTGGGGCCGCTTAGTGGTATCTGCACATGAGAGTAAAAAATTTAGAAACTGAAAAGGAAGCAGTAACGAGAGCCCTTCACACTGCGAAGGAATATTGCGCATGCACAGATACACAAGAGAATGGGCATGCTTGGACACTTGCACACAATTTATCAGAAAGAAACATAGGTTTGAACAGCACCTGCTTGTCCACAATTGTTGCCTCTGCCACTCCTGTCACCCAAACATTAAGCAATGAATAGAGCTAATTGGTGGACAGAATCATTTTATACAAAATTTAAGAATGCATTACCATCAGCATTAGCAACTATGTTTCCCAGGTCACCCGCATGGCGTACTTTATCCTCAGGAGCACCATGTGTCATGTTGTTAGGATTGAAATGTGCTCCTATCAATTAAAATTTTAAAAAATAAAATTTTATATATACATTAATTGAAATACAATAAGATTCTAAAACATGAGATTCAAATGCAATAAGTTCTACCTGTTGACATGCATCCATTTGTTGTGTCACCAAACTCGTGCTACACGTAAAACAAAGAGAAAGATTAAAATCATAGATTTGAAAGAACTTTTCTGTACTCAAATCCTTTGACAATGAGCAGCTAAAGCCGAAAACACTCACTAGGTGGAACCCATGAGGCCCTGGAGTAAGACCAGTAATACGAACATTTACAGTTGTAGGACCTATTTACAAAAGAAATATGTAAGCATTTACAGATGATAGCAACACTTGATTGCCAGAAAATTGGAAAACTACAAACTTAAAATTTTTTCTTTTTTACTATTGAATTTTCAGTGACTCCTAGAGTTGAGTTTCCATATCAAACAGCGAAAGTAAGAACATGTCAAGTAAAGTTTCAATAAGGCCTTCATTTCCTAAAATTTGTTGCAGGCTAGACATTCCCTTCAACTTTAACTTGAACATCAAAAATCTGAGCACAACACCCAGAAAACAATCAGTATAATTATCAGCTTGAAAAACTAGAAGATTATTGTCCTAGCACTAAAAATCTGGCATTTACAACATTTTAAAAAAAAAATCTCGAAGCAGAACTGAGCATACCCTAAATTTACCATGACTCTATCCAACCTCAAAGTATCAAACTTGGATATGAATTCGCCAATAACAAAAACCCCCAAAAGCAAAATGTACTCTTTTCCTTTCTTTTGCTTCTTCTCCTCAAACAAACAAAGAATTCCCAAGAAAGAAACCAAATTTCCCCACTAAAAAGCAACAAAATCCAGAACCCAAATCACAAAAATGTATCAAAAAAACCTAAATACAAAGATAAAAAGATACAAAAGAAAGAAGAAACTCACCATCATCATCTTGGGTCAACGTGACGACACCTTCAACTTTGGAATCACCTTTAAGGACAGCCACTGCTTTCTTGGTAGCAGCGAAAACAATAAGTGGCTTCTTGGGAACAGTGGCAGCAATGGAAAGGGATTGGCAAGGGAGCTTGAGAGAGACACCACGAAATGAGGATTGAAGAACTGCTGGGGTTGATGGGTTAGTTGGGAACGGAGCAAGGAGAGTGTGCTGAGATGTGGTCACTGTGAGAATAGCGTGGGCTGCCATGGCTGCTATAGCCGCAGCTTGCATTTGAGCGAGTGAAGATTATGATGGGATAATGTGAGCTGAGGTTGTGGTGGCTGCTGCGGCCCTTGGGATTTAGCTAGAAAGTAGTGTGCTGGCTTATATATGGGGAGGAAATGATCTATCTGAGTCTGCTCGGTAGATGGTGCTTGAATAGCCTGCGGGGACCGGTGTGGGTCAAAATCTCTAGTAATAAGTGAAAATCCAGGAATTTTTTTAAGTATTACCTTCATAGTATCAAACTTCAATTTGCTTTTACACTATCTGAAGATCAGCTTTCAAAGCCTTCAGCCACATTCAACAACAATTTCCCATGCGTCTAAACTTAATATTCGATTAATTTACCATGCCTATAAAAGATGGAAAATGGGAAAAAAATATAAAAAAATGTTTTAAGTTGAATTATTTTAATTAGATTATTGAATTTAATCATGATTACCATAAACATGATACATGCTGTCGTTTCCCGTAAAACCAAGTCTTATTTTTTCATTTAAAATGATTACTCTTCCGCATCCAAATCTTTGTTATTATCAGTTAAAACTAATTAAAATTAAATTATTTCATTCTGAATTGTGAAATGAATATTTCCTATTAACACAAAATAAATTTTTATGCGTTATGACTCTCATTTAAAACTTGCTTTTATAAAAGTTTCAAGATTGAAGTATAAAACTTTCTTTTTTAAAAAAACATATCAGAATTATTATTTATCTTTATGAGATCTAATTAATTAATGTCAAATTCTAAATTACAATGATTTACATTATATTTATTTATACTAATTATTATTAATTACTAAGTTTAATGTCACAAATAAAATGATATCAATTCAGTTCATTAAAGTTATTTAAAATTAAAAATATATATTTACAAACATAAAACTAAGAATGAATATATGATTTTGTTTTGACATAATATTCAAATAAATCTTTAAATTATTTAAGAAAATTCAAATAATTCATTATTTTTTTATTATTTTCAATCAAACTCCATATATTATTATTTTAAATTAAATAAATTTTTATAATTAATAATTAACTAATTATAATAAATAAAATATTATTTGTTATTTTATATCCACGTGACATTGTTGATATAAAAAATAAAAGATGCCACGTGTACATATTATTATGTCAAATTAAAATTTCATATAATTATCAATTATAATATATTAATATACTACATCATCATTAATTATAATATATTTACATATCATATCAATGCCATATAATATAGAATAATAAATTATATTTTGACTAAGTTAATTATTAATCATAAAAGTTTATTTAACTTAAAATAAAAATATAAAAACTTATTTAGTTCAAAAATAAAAATATAAAAATTTAATTAAATGTAATAAAAGTAAAAAAACTTATTTAATTTTTTAAAAATATTATATTTTATATTTTTTTATAAAATTGATTTTTTTTCATATAAAACTACTCATTTAAAAAATTTACTCAAAAATTTTTTTCCTTTCACTCGTAGAGTGAGTGTGCTAAATTGAAGTTATATTAGAAAAAAAAAAGGTATTAGAATATCGAAATATTCTAAAAGCAATTATTTATTTTGTAGTATAGTATTTTTTAATTCAAAAACTATAATAATATATTAAATACATATTACATAACTTAATTACGAAAAGAAAATTTCTTAGAAAATAAGAGAAACAAACAGCCGGAGAGTTTGTTGCTTCTTGCTCGAAGCCCCCAAACCGGAAACGGCCCTTTTCTCTTTTAATTTCTTTTCAATAGAAGTCCAACAAATCCAATCCAACCCACATAATCGCCTTTTTCGTTCACCTTTTCTCAATTAAATGGACTCTCCCAACCCGCCTTTAATGCGGGTCCTGACCCGACCTCCTCCTTCACCTGTACCCGCTTCCTCTTCGGATCCTACCCCTCCGTTACCACCCTCCTCGCCTTCACTCCCCCGCTCTCTCGACGGCGTCGTGGTGGTGGGCTTCATATCTCGGAGACCCGACGACTCTTCCCAGCTCATTAACCGGGTTGTAGACTCCAACGTGTTCGGGTCGGGTAAAATGAACCGGGTTTTGTCTCCTGATAAAGATGAACTCAAGGATTGGTTTAAGTATAGGAGAATTAGTTACTACCATGAAGAAGATAAAGGGATTTTGTTCTTGCAGTTTTGCTCAAACGGGTGTCCAGTTTTTAATGGGTCATTGGCTTCCGGATCGGATTTTGATGGGGTTTTGGAGGAACGGGAGTTCGGGGATCTTCAAGGCTTGCTTTTTATGTTCTCTGTAAGTTTTTTTTTTTTTTCAATTCATTCTTTGCTTGCTCTAATGGTGTTATAGTATTTTTAATTGGTGAATTTAATTTAGTTAAACATATCAGTTTTCAGTTTAGAATTTGACTGTGGTATTGAATATAGCTATATTTGATGAATTTAACGAAATTTAAGATAAGCTTGGAGTATGTACTTAGATTAAGGTGAAATGGAGGGTTTTTATTTAATTATTTAATTATTTTTATTATTTTGGGTAAATGTGTATGCATAATTTGGCATAATCTTGAAATGAAGTTCCCTTTTTTTTTCTTATTATTTTTTGAGAACTGAAATGAAGTTCCTCGATTATGAGTTAAGAGCATAAATTTGAGAGCATGAGTCACGTAATACTAGCCAAAAAAGGAAAATTTGTGGACGTGGTATTGCTCTATCAGTGTGTTAATTATCTGGCACTAAAGTGGCATGCATCTATCTTTCTTTGTATATTCAAGTCTATTTGTTTATTGTTTTGTGTTCTATGTTACAATTAGTCAGACAAGAGGCAATGGAAAACCTCATACCATACGACAAACTCTTTAAGAAAGCATGTTGTTGAATACTTACTAATGGCTTATATGTCTAATGATTAACTCAATTAGCAATGCAGGTCTGCCACATAATCATATATATTCAGGAGGGTTCACGCTTTGATACTCAAAATTTGAAAAAATTTCGGGTCTTGCAAGCTGCTAAGCATGCATTAACCCCATATGTAAAATCTCGAACGACACCACCATTGCCATCAAGGCCTCATTCTTCCTCAACTTCTCGCCCTTCAACAATAGCAACCACTGCCAGCACTTCTCCAGGTAGAAGTGGTGGCATGTTGGGTCGCAATGCTTCAGCTATCTCTCTCATGTCAGGTTTAGGTTCCTATACTTCTTTGTTTCCTGGGCAGTGTACCCCAGTGACACTATTTGTTTTTATTGATGATTTCTTTGATGTGTTAAATTCTACTCCTAATATTGAGGAGTCAGTAGAAACATCCTCAATTAATCATGCTTCTAATTCAAGCAGTTTAGCTAGGCCAACCTTGCCCATGAAAGGTTCTGCTTCAGTGGTAGTGTTAGCACGTCCTGTAAGTAAATCCGAAGGTGTTTTCCGGAAGAAACTGCAGTCATCTCTAGAGGCACAGATCCGTTTTTTAATTAAGAAATGTCGAACACTCTCAGGTTCAGAAGGCAGCCACAGTGGGTCAAGAAGTGCAGGTGTTTCAAATTCAGCCCCTCTGTTTTCGCTTGATGCATCCAGGGCTGTTGTGCTGCTAGACAAGTCAACAAATCAGAGAGGGGAATCTCTGGAGTTTGCCACTGGTCTTGTGGAAGATGTTTTGAATGGAAAAGCAACTTCAGATTCTTTTTTGCTTGAGACCCATAGTCAGAGTGCAAACAAAGAGGATCTTTCATCTTTGAAGGATTTTATCTACAGGCAGTCAGATATTTTGAGGGGAAGAGGGGGATTGGTTGCTAACACCAACAGTGGCCCTACTGCTGGTGTTGGTATGGTGGCTGTTGCTGCTGCTGCTGCCGCTGCCTCAGCTGCCTCTGGGAAGGCGTTGACTATGCCTGAACTTCCAAGTTTAGATATATGGTTGTCTTCCAGTCAGCTTATTCTAAATGGACTACTCTCTGCAAAGCGTGGGTGTATAAATGAAACTGAAATCGGTAAAAGAAAACCTCGTCGAAATGCCATTTCTGGACTGACTGAAGGGTTTGCTTCTAGAAGTAGTGAATCTTTAGATATTGCGGTATCTTGGTTGGAAAGTGGTAAAGGGCTTAACACAAAGTTTTCTAGTTTGTGGTGCGAGAGGGTCCTTCCAGCTGCAAAAGATATTTATTTGAAAGATTTGCCTGCTTGTTATCCCACATCGCAGCATGAAGCTCACTTGGAAAAGGCTTTGCATGCTTTTCACTCAATGGTCAGAGGACCTGCAGTGGAGCTGTTTGCAAAGAAGCTGGAGGAAGAATGCACATCAATGTGGAAATCTGGAAGGCAACTTTGTGATGCTGTTAGTTTGACAGGAAAGCCATGTATGCATCAAAGACATGATGTTGAGACTGGTGAGTTGCCTTCAGGAACTTTGATGAAACCTCATTCAAGTGGATATGTGTTTCTTCATGCTTGTGCTTGTGGTCGGACACGGCGATTACGATCTGACCCTTTTGATTTTGAATCAGCAAACATTACTTCCAATTGCTTTCCTGACTGTGATAAGCTTCTTTCAACACTCCAGCTACCAGAAGTAAGCAGCAAAGGACCAATTCAGCCATCTTCCTGGAGTTTGATTCGTATTGGCAGTGCAAGGTACTATGAACCTTCTAAAGGCTTGCTCCAAAGTGGGTTCAGTACCACTGAGAAGTTTCTTTTAAAGTGGAAAATATTTTTAGGGAAACGGGAAGCCCAAAATGTTGTATCAGCAAGAACTGTGCAGCTAGGTTCTATGGGTAGTTCAAGTACAGATCCTAAGGCTGAGCTTAGTGCTGACGTTGAGTTCAAGAAGGCTAGTGCCACAGAGTTCTGCTCTGGAGCAATAGAGAGTGCTGTTGAAAATACAAGAAAACCCTTGGAAATGAGCAAGTTCAATGGTAACAAGATCAGTTTTGGCAGAGGCCTTCCCAATTTCACAATGAAAAAACCTTTTTCGGAGGTTGTTGCTGGATCAGCAGCCACAGATTCAGGATTCCCTCCTCTTCAGCAGAGGAAACAACCTTCATCAGGGTCAGAAAAAGGAATGAAGAAAAATAAGGCAAGTGATCAGAGTTTGGAAGGTGTACATGCAACTGTTGATCCAGGATCTCAAAAACCCATACAGATTTCATCTGTTCAGCAAAGCTTAAATCAAGTAAGTTCTGATTGCAGCACAGATAGTGATCCCTTTTTACGGATAGGCAGTAATGTTGTTCCTGTGAATGTGAGCAATGATGAAAAATCAAAATTGAACCCTGACATTAAGCATGTGATGGCATATGTTGGTTTTGAGCATGAGTGCCCCTGTGGCCACCGTTTCTTACTGAATCCAGAGCATCTCAATCAACTTGGGTCCCCATATTCATTATTTGATGAATCTCAAATCGCTTGCTCTGTGGAAACTTCAGACTACACATTGGCTGATTCTTCAAAGGTGGGTAAGAATGGTGGTCAGGGTAAAGTTCATCGGAATTCAAATGGCACTATTAATGTTGCTGCTCCTGTAAATAAGATGAAAAGCAAGGACAAGGGTAAACAGGTGGTGGCAAATGGTGATGTCTTTAAAGATGGTTCGGCACAGCTTTCTATGCCTGAGAATCAGACATTTGTGAGTGTGGCAGGTGTGCCTGTCACTGTAAAAGACCTTGAAACAGGGCTTCATTCTGTTAGCCTTGACGATGGTGGCTCTGCTTTCTCCATGTTGAATAGAGATTTACCAATATACATGAACTGTCCACACTGCAGGTCTGCCAGAAACAAAAAAGATCAGCCTAAGGTTAAGTTTGCTAGCTCAATATCGCAGCTTCAGAGAATTTTTCTGGTAAGAAATACCACAAACTCTTGTCTGGCACATTGCCTTAAACTTTCTTCAACTTGTTTGAAAAGTAGTATTCAATTTAATGACTATATGCCCTGTTCAGATTTATTTGGAATCATATTAATTCTGCATCTATTTGTCTTCTTGGAATGCATGCTTTGTCCTTTCATCGAACATGAATACTAGGGACCATTGACATTTGAATCAGGATAGCTCTCATTTATATAGGTTCTACCTACCCAAAGTAATCAGTATTGCATATGAAACAGATTGGTAGACGCTTAGAAGTTTGTGAATTCTGACTTAGTGAATACTTTAGGGTTTCGTGACAAATCTTTGTAAAATTTATAGTATCATCACTCAGGCAACAAAGTAAATGCTTCTGGTTACATTTAGGTTTATTGTATTGTGTATGCTGTGCTGTGGGGTGTCTTTGTTTATTAAATTGTAGTTGAAAATACTTATTGTGTATATATATCTTGTTACATTTGTGTCATCTTGAAGCATTTACAATTTTTTGTCCATTTGATTGCTCAATGAGGTAGTTTCTCTCACTGGTGTACCATTTTCTGCATTAAAACTCATACATGATGTCTTGAAAGAAAGGCTATTGTCTGAAAAAATGAAGGAAAGAAAGAAAGAAAGCAAGAAACTCCCTACTCCCTCTTTACCAAATTTATCCCTTGACTATTGTAAAATTGTGTATAGTTGTATGTGTATCAGAAACTAAAATAGGATCAACACAGCTCAAATCTTATTTGTTGATGGTTTGATGAGTGGAGTGGATCATTTGGAGGGCTTGTTACTATTTTTTCAACCATTGCTTCATGCAATACCTTTTTTTCATTTTCTGGGAAAGATCATTGTTGATCATAATTCTGGAACTTAAGTATGCCTAACTGATAGGAGTTTCTTTCGTCATATTTTTCTTTTTGCCTCCAACTACAAGATGCCTGATCAGTGAAATCTGCTTCCAGGTCACACCTCCCTTTCCTGTCGTTCTGGCAACTTGTCCAGTCATACAATTTGAGGTATGTCTCACTTCCTCACTCATGAGCTTTGCTTTCAACAATGTATGATATTACTCCTGGTAAACCTTATGTGCTTGGGGATTTTAGCAGGGGCTCCTAGATTATTTTTATGTTGTCTTGTGATTTTCCCTTTATATTGATATCATGCCAACTTGATGATAATGAAGCGAAAATTGATAGATGCTATTTCTTGGATTTGTCATGGGAATGAGAGTGCTTTAAGCTTGCTAAGCATTCAGTGGTTTTTGTGCTACTGCTTCTCTAAATTAATAGTAAGAGTTCTGTTATAGGCATCATGCTTACCCTCATCAGTTCCAGACCGTGAACAAAAGTTGCAGTTCAGCCTTGGATGTAAAGTGATCTTACCACCAGGGAGTTTCCTTGTACTGAGATTGCCATTTGTATATGGTGTACAACTGGAGGATAAAAGTGTGCATTCTCTTAACCCCTTCGAAGATAAACCTGAAGTAACCGGTTGGATTAGTAGGGACACAACATTGCAGCTTATGTCCAAAGGAAGTGGTCTCAATGAGGGAATTTACAAATAGATGAAGTTACTGAGCCTAAAATTGGCTCAAATGGATATTTGCACCAATAATGAGTCTGCAGAGGCAGAGTTGTGTGACCAGCTCCATCTGGACTCAGGTGAGGCATTTAGAAAGATGCTTAATAAGTTGTTATTGTTTATTCTTTTTTAAATTTCTAGTCTGTTAAATTTGAAGTGGCTATTGTTTATATCCTTTCTATCACTTCATGCACTTCTTTCCTAAAGAAAGATTTCACAAAGCACATCATTAAAGATGGATTTGAGTGAAAATATGTAACTAATTTCTTGATGTAAGATGTTGCTCTTAATGAGGTGAGCCTCAAGTTAGAACCTCAAGATCCGAGAAGAATTCTGTTATGGTTGGTTGATGTTTTCATTTTGAGTTTAGCTCTTCTGAATGAAAGTTTTATTTGGTGTTAATATTCTTAAGTTATAATAAGAGACCTAGGTTGGAGCTTAATAGGTAGAATGAGGGTATCTCTACATCTCCTCCTCTAGAATGATCTCACCTATGTGTATGAAACTTATATTCAGAGGTGTCTTTGCAGAACAAGGATACTCATGTATTACCATCATGGTGCATTTGGTAACTGGTGAAGTTGATAAGAAGGCAGAGGTGAATTGAAATGATTAGAAATTTTCAGGTATTTATTTTACAACCTTCGTGTAAAAAGGATATTTATTAATTATTATCCTCAAATAGTTGGGCTTCCTATTAAACATGTAATTTGGAACCTCAGGTGGCTGGTGCTCTCTAGTGGACTCCTGATGATGTGTATGTTCTCTATGCCTGGCTTTCCCTCATCCTTATGTTTGTATTTTCAAAGATGAGTAGATATATTTGTGACTATGCACATCTAACTTGATTTTCTTTAGAATAACTAGACCAAGCTTGGTGCTTTCAATCCATGAATTCTCTAAAATACTAGTACTTTATGTTGATGCTCTATGTATCAAAATAATCTTGAAGATATAATTAGTGTGATTGGGAGTAGTGCTCTCGCTGAACAAACTTACGAACTTGTACAGATAATTTGCATGGTTGTAGTGGATGATTAGGGACAGATGTTGCACTAATCATGAAGATACAATTGACTAAAGATAAATACTACTAGTTATGTTTTACAGCTTATGCCATCTTCCCCTATTACTTGTTTCTGCATAATGTGAACTAAATGCTAGGAAAGGTATTGATATTGTTCCTGTTCTTCAATATCATTCCAGTTGTTATGAAAAGTTAACATGTACTGCGTGTTACTGATTTGTTTATTACATGCTACCTAAATTAACTGCAGTTAAGTGATACAACTTGATTTGAAGTAGTGTTATTGCAGCTTGTGGTTGGATTGGTCTTGGCTTCAAGCATGCTGTGTTGATTTTTATAGAACTTGAGAGAAGATGGTGGAGCAACTTCAAAATCTCATGCATGCACTTGCGTTTGCTGCTTGGGGAACTAGCTTTGTCATGGTGAAATAGTTTCATGCTTGTGGACTTGTTACTTGCCCGACAGAAAATGGAAGTTTGCATTAACCCCTGTTCACTTATTCCACATGAAAAAAAGTGTACATATGGGGATTAAAGAACAGCAAGTGTAAATAGGCAGACAGGTTTATAATGGGAGCAGGACTGTACCACAACTGAAATACTGAAAAGGTGAAAGAAACCTTTTTGGTATTATTATAACTAACTGCAACTACCCCAAGAAGAATTTTAATTAAATATCTATTGGAAATTGTTCGGATTTTTTATCCTTTGTTTATTAATGTATAGCATCTTTTTTCCCTATTATGCACATTAAGTGCTCTAAACATGTTTTTTACTTGGCTTATATATAAGAGCTTTGAAAATTCGTTTGAGGATTCTTTTGGGGCAAGTGAAATTTTTACCTTTCTAAGCTCTCTCTAAAACACTCCCTCTAAAGTTCTCTCCTGCTTGCTTAACTCTTCCTCTTACTTATTCTGTCTTATTGTGTCACTTTCCTATTCTCTACATTGTCTATCAATATCCACCACAGTACTTTACTCATCAGAGACTGCTTTAATAATCCATAGATGGTTTCATCTATGTCTTGCTATTTTGGGGATGTGTGAAGGTTTGTCTGTTTAAGGATTTGTCATTCTTATCCCTTTTTTTTTTTTTTTTTTTCAAATTGCCAAGAATTAGTGTCTCTTTTTTATATCTAAATCAATGACCACCATATTATCAAAAAATAAAAAAAGAAAAAATCAATAGATCCCCAGTGACCAAGTCTAATTCTTCTATTGTATTTTCGGATACATTGGGCCTCATATGTCACCAATAATGTAAATTGGGGAGCTGACCAAATGCCAAGATCTAGAACAAGTTGGAGTGATTAGATCACAATAATAGGCAGCAACTTAAACTATAAATTAAACAAGTTGACTCTTTGGTTAAGTTGGGTTCCTCTAATTTTTGCGCTTCATTTAGATTGCTTGTTCACAAAAATACTACTAGTATAAATCACACTCGGTAGATTGTCCATTAGAAGTTACTGGCCTGATATTACTAGTTCAGTTTGCGGCAACAGGATACCGATGCACGTATTAGTACAAAGTTTCAGTCTCGCATGTGAGATCTAAAAGCCACAGATATGCAAGCCTTGTCAGAAGAGAAAACTGTTCATAACAGGCCAGCACTTAGGAACTCAATGCTCACCGATGATCTGCACTGCAGACATCGTTAACAGGTTTAGAAGAGACAAGACTAGGAAGATAAAGGTGTTGTAAACTCAAATCCCTGGTTCAGGAGAGCCCCAGTCACCCATAACTTCAGGTTTGGCAAGTTCATGGACAGCTCGAAATCTCTGACCTGTTTTCGCAAAACAGCTTATTGATTGCAGTAGAAAAAGCAACAGGAAATCTACAAAAGGAACAGAACGAGGATGGCAAATAAGAAAAGGATCACTTACATTTAGAGTAAATGTCAATACAAATCTCTCAGAAGCAGTGTTCAGATTGGAATTTTGGACTTTGAAGTTAGTAAGGGTCTCAAGAGCCTTGTAAAGTGATACTGCAACCCCTTCACCTTTGTCGCACACCAATCTAATGTAAAACCCTCTTTCTTCCACTTGAAACATGTCCATCTGCAAAGCACAGCTATAAGAACTTGGCGATGTTTAACTTACATTTTGGGACTACTCTTTCTTTTATGTAACCATTGTTTTCGTTTCTATGGAGGAAAGGCTTATTAAAGTAAAAATCTTAAAAAACAAGGGAATGTTATTTATCTTCGTATGTACCTGCGTAATCTTCTTGCACATAGGATGGCTTTTCCGTGCAACTTGAATCTTCACAGGCTTATCAATTGGTTCTTGGTACCTTTCTGACCCTGCCAATGATGCTTCAAGACCCGCAATCTCAGCTTTTAGCTTCTTAGCCTGCATTTGCAGGTCTTGCACACACCTCACAGCATCTCCAATTATGGAAGCCTTATCCATCTGCAGGCATAAGAAGTGTAATTGTAATCCATAAAGATAGAATTAAGCTTGCACAATGATGGGTGCAACTGTAAATCGATGAACCGCTGTATTCTTGATGCTAAAATGGGTCAAAAAAAAAATCTGATAAACTAGTGACACTGGTATCACACGTACCTTGGTTATGTTAGGAACCAGGGAACGCAATGCATAGAGCTTCTCCTTCATCCGACCCCTCCTCCTCCGCTCCGAAATCAAAGTTCTTGACCGATCAAGCTTTGCTTTCTTTGTCGCTGTTGTGATAGTGGTTGTGGTTGTTCCGGAAGAGTTCTCATCATCATCGTCATTATCTTCCTCTCCGTACTTCATTATGTCCCCATCAAAACTTGACAATGCATTGTAAATGTAATTAGGATCCGGCACCATGGCGCTTGTAGCATCGAAGCCAAAAGCATCTCCAGGAGTTGACCGAATCTGCTTATCAACAAAACAGCCATTGACAAGATCATAATCAAAATCTGCAACAGAATCTTCGTTTTCTCCACGAATCAGATCGTTGAACTGATCGAAGTTAGGATCATCAATGAAATCATGTAGCTCAAAGTCGTTAGGGTGCTCCAGCGCGTAATCTCTGGATGCATCCATTGGTTACAATGCATTGCCTGATTGTGAGAGGTGTGGCTGACTAGCTGTTATAACTTATAAATTAGAATCTAGACGTGCTGTGCGTCATTTCATGGTGTGAAAGGAATCCGATGGAGAATCTGACGCTGCAAGTGATGATTTTTCCATTATTTAGTAATTACTAAATTAGTAAGGTAGTGACATATATAGCCTGTAACATCAACCATAGACTTAGAATTGATCGAGATATAATACATATTCAATTTTATTAAACAACTCTTGAGATGAAAATTAATCATTGATGTTGACTAGCCGGTTGTAAGTCCTCTAGGATCGGTTTTGGGTTAAAAAAAACAGAGAGAAAAGGGATCACAGATCTGAATTTATCCAAAATTTTAATCTATCCTACTGGCTGGATTAATGAAGTTCATATGGTAATAAAATCATTGGCATCAGTATACAACTTCAATGTTGAAACTTGGTCAGAATATGACGATGAATGGACCTCTAGGTTGCAAGAAAGTATTCAATAAATGCATGGACCTAGGCTTCATATTTGCCAGAGTTGAGGCTACTGAACTAGCGACATGCATCAAACAAAGGTGTCTGATATGAGAATGGTGATGGCATATATCTGTTTGGTGAATAGTTCTTGTTTGCAACTGCTAATGTGAGGTGAAAATGGTAAAAAAAAGGCTATCAATGGCCCAAAATTCTCCAAGGTTAGTTGTCTCGAATGAGTCTAATGACATCAGAATTCGTCTTTCTGTTGGGCAGCCATCCCCTGGCACCGGCATTCACGTTCTAAGCTGACACGCACTTTTGTTTTAAAAATGAAACACGACGCAATTTATCGATATCTTTTTGTGGGTGTGAATGGAACCGATAATCTTTTGTTCCATTTGAAAAATGAAAGGACAAAATTAATAGCTGTCACATCTGTCTTGTGTACTCATATTATATTATATATATATTAGTATAAGTTATAATTAATTTCTTCTCTTCTCAAGTTGAACAAAAATCCTCTGTACTAAGAAAGAGATGTTTTGCTGCCAGCTCTGTTCTTTCTCTCAGTGTGGGGGTGGGGTCTTGCTTACATCTTAACTGACAACATTAATGTCTTAATCATTCTACACAAAGCAAGCTTAGTGCAATTGATCATTTAATTATTCTATATGATTGTTTATTGTTTCAATGGAGAAATGGGGCTACGGGGCAAACGCATGGGGAAACGTGCCCCGTTGTGTACTTGAGATGCTCCTTTTGTTGGAACATGAATAAATTAATGAAACAACCTCGGGGTTTCCACAGGCTTTTCCTTAAACCAGATTTTAATGCTTAATGTTCAATTTTTCAGGGCGGATTACATAGGCAGTCTCAGCCCAACCAAATTTTTGGGCCTTTGTTTGATGATAAAGGTGGCATGGCCCATCAGGATTGGCCATAGATTTGGTTGGGCGTAATCTTTTGCTCCCATCAAACTTTTGGTTGGTCTATGGGTTTCTGAATCTTTTACCTATATACATATCACGCAAGCAGCCCTATCTTTATAGGGATAGGGCCATTTTTGTATTTCTGTGATAAGTTATGGATATCTACTTAGCTTAATATCTATGGCATTTTAGGTGCACATATATTGTAAACATGCAAAAATTAGTGGTATCAAGCTACTGGAAAATCAATTGATAATGACACCTACATATATATATTTTTTCAACATATATTTATCAAAGAAATTAGGAGGCCATTGTATAATTTTTCAAAAAATATCTTTAGATATAATATATATATATATATATATATATATAAACTCTTACAAAACTTGAGGAGGTCATGTTTCCTCAAGCTTGTTCATTGCTTCTCGCCTCCTCTAGGAGATATCACCTAGTTTTATGTGATTCATGAGAAATTTAAATGGAGAACAAAAAAAAAAAGAAAAATGAAACAAAAATGAAGAATATCAAACCCCAAAATGAAGACACGTAGACAATTAATTGACTGGAAAATATACTTGACAAAAGACCAAGTGGCATGATTTTATGGATATTCTGCAAATAGGACCAAGTGGAAAGGACTTAATTAATATGTAAATCAGCAACATAAACAGTGTCTGGTCGTCGCATTTTTTTAAAAAAATGTTTGTTTATGTTTTTGTGAACAAAGAAATCATCACCAACTCTTTCTGGTTAAGATTAAACAAAGCATGCCATTCGTTCTTGGTTCGACCACTTGTCTTTTGATATGATATTGTTTCTTTGTAGTTGCATCACGGACCACGACTGCCCTTTCAATTCAAACCTTTGAGATTTTAGTATTATTATTATTATTTTTATCTAAGTGCGGCAGTCTTCAACCTTGATATGATATCATGAATATCATCTCCATCTTCAATGGAGCTTGAGTTTGAGTATGTCTAAATCGTTGAAAACTTTGTTTCACCACTTTCAGTGATCCACAACAATCTGCACTCTCTTTCAATTTCTTACCCCAAATTAGATCTCTTTGGAAGTTTTTCGTTTTTTCCGTATTTGGATCCTAAACCACTACTTCCTCTCTAGTTGCAAATATTGACATTTAAAGATAAGTAACATAATAATAAACCAAGTCTAAGTAGCAAGATTGTTAAAAACATGATAATATCTCAAAAAAAACCTCTTAAATTATTCAAAAATTTTAAATAAATTTTTATTTTTCTAGTACTTTCAATTAAATTTTTGTATTTTTATTTTAAATTAAATAAAATTTTTATGATTAATTATCCTTAATCAAAACACCATTTATAATTTTATGTCACGTGGTGTTAATGTGGTATATTTACATATTATAGTGAATGATGATATGAAATGTTGATATAGTTTGATAATATGATCACATGATATGTTACTTTATACGTCAACGTCACATGAATATATAAATGATAAGTGATAGTTTAATTAATAATAATTAATTAATCGTTAATTATAAAAATTTATTTGATTTTAAAAAAATAAAAATTTGATTTATCATTCTGTTTTTTTTTTTCTCTTTATTGCTGCTCTTCCAGATGGGTGGGAAGCGGGATTATGACTGGTTCATGTATTTCTGACTTTCACGAGCTTTCTGTGAATTGCACTTTGCTGTCACAAGTCTTTCTCTTCCCTTGACTAAAGACTTTTTGCAGCATGCATGTATATTTTGGTTTATGGATAAACCTTTTTTGTCTTTAAAAAAAAAGTTTTTTCTTAATAAATTGTTAGGGGAAAAGAAGGAACCCAAACTCCATAGCACATGGCCAAGAGCAAAACAAAGAAATTCAAGTACCAATATATTAGGGTAGCAAACAAATATAGATCAATTATTGGTTCATAGTACAATTATTTAAGTTGGGTTCTTTTACGTGTCACCTTGGGGGACAACCGATCAAATTGTACGAGTTACATTACAAAAAGTTGCAGATCACAAACGTTAGCTTATCTAAATTGTATATTATAATATATATATATATATATATAATTTATATAAATTAATGGAATAATTGGAATGAGAGGAGAAAAATATTGTGAAGCAATGTTGTGGCAGTTTCAATTGAGAATTTTAGTTTGAAAATTAAACATTTTAAAAAGTAGAGTCTAGTATGTGGATAATCTACTATATGGAAATCATGGTCTTGTAAGTGTGCTCATTTTACAAGTTAAGATGACTTTTTCATTTCACCTTTAATTAAGTCTTAATAATTAAAAAATAAATTAGAATGTAAGTTAATCCATTCGAACTGGATCAGAGCCAACCTGTCCACTTGTCATTTTTGTCATTTACTAATAAAAAAAATTTACAAGTAATGTCCCTCAAAGACTTTTGGAATTTTGTGGAACAATAATTCAAAACTTCCAAGTCATCGTTTAATTTAAAAATTTTAAACTTAAATTTTAAAAAATAAAAAATGTGAAATTAATAGTACTCTGATAGTGTAACCCAAAATTATATGTATTCGGAAATACCATAACTCTCCTTTAAGCTTAGGATTCAAAAAATAAACAAATTGAAATTTAAAAATTAGAAATTTTATGTCATATTATATAACTTTTTTTTTCATTCAATCGTATTATATAACTTGCATTCAAGTATTTGATTGGTTGATTGATGTATAATTTTTATTTAAAGAATAATATTTTAATTTTTTTTAATTATAAAAAAATTATATTATATAACTTAAGGTGCAAAGAAACAAAACTTAGTAATAATAAAAAAAAATGGTCGCCCAATAATTGCCCTTAAAAGAGAATTCACACTTCAAAATTAAAAATTATATATCACAGCGTATAAGGACAACCCTGTCGGTATCCTAGAAAGTCAGTACCTTGGCAGTTGCATACGGAACTCAAACGTGTCGCCGCACGAAAAGCAGATAGAATTTGGGACCATTTACGGGGCACACCGCAAGAACAAGAACAAAGACATTTAAAGAGGGATCATCCCATTGGAGCTTACCAACCCAACAAAACTTAATTATTCTTCCACCCCCAGTCGGTGTCAATCTCGATGACCTTTTATTTACTTTTTCACTGTTTCACTGTCAATCAGTTTCGTCCTCTCTTTTTTTAGGGTAAGGATTTCTAACGTCTATCCCGAATGTAATGACCCTTCCAATACGCCACATAATTCTGACGTGTACCATCGAATTATTTTCCACAAGACACATTATTGAGTGGCTATCCGTTGCTCTCATTCGTCTGGGGACTGGGGTGTAGGTTAATTACGGAATGAGAGCTGAAAAAAGCCAACGGGAAGAAATGACTTTTGTTAATATTGTTTTTCCTTTTTATGACCAAGACCTTTTCCATTGATAATACTATCATCTTACAAGACATTGACAATGACTCGATGTAAAAGTCGTTTAATCTTGTATCATTTGTTTTGTAATACACGTGCTTTACGTGCCAAAAATGTCCTGCATTGAAGCCAAGTTTTTCCAACTTGACGATTTATATCACTCACAATCACTGTACTTTTTTCTGTATATAATAAAGAAACAATTTCTATGATTTTAACTCTCTCTCTCTCTCTCTCTCTATATATATATATATATATAGAATATAGAAAGTATAGTACTATTTAATGTGAGAAGGAACACTTTCTGTGGCGAAAAACCGACGAGTACTTCTTGTTGGGATTTCCATCTTCCACATGACGACCAAGTCAAAATAAAAATCTAGCCATAAGAAAGAGATAAAGAAGAAGATAATATAATAGAAGCATGAAGCCAGCAATAAATATTGAAAATGACGTGATCGACCACTCGAAAAGAAAGGGGTTGAAACTTCAAGCGATGCTTCAATTTGTTGCAGTTGGGAACAACAGAGATGGAAAAAAGATAAGATCAGGAACTTTGGAGTTTATCCACTCATGGATCACATGCTGACAAAGATAAAGGACAAAAGATATTTTTTATAAGGATTAAGGAAAAGTAAAACCCAAATAAAATATTGAAAAAGTAAGAAGATTGTCTATGTTCATGCAATGATCAGCACGTCTGTCTTCCAATTTTCTTTTTCTTTTTTATGGGAAAGAATGATAAATGACAAGCGATTGTATTTTATTCTGCCATATGCAGTGGAAATTGCACACATGGATGGTCTGGATAATTAATCCTGATCGTTCAGTTCTGTCCATACCCAATCCTCTTTTTCTTTGTTTTTTCTTTTTTTTTTTTTTTCCTGGTACATTTGCTCGTGCTATAGGATTGGGAATTCGAGATTGAGTTTCGATGCTGTCAGGCTTAGCCAAACCCCAAAAAACAAGATATGCCTGATGGTGTGGGGCTATCAAGTAACATGTGCCCTTGCATCCTTCTGCTCATTTCATTGCCGAAAACAAGAATACAACAAATATCCAGTACTCGTTGGCATGGCTCTCTCTCTCCCTCTCTCTTAAAGAAAAGATGCTGTTGTAATTATTAGTTGGACAGTACGTAGCTATATACTTTCACGGTCTCCAACATTGATCGTGTAAGCACCTCATTGGGAGAAATGGGATGTTGATTTAACTCTCGAGCTGGTATGAACACGTTGCAAGTGTACCAACTGAAGTTTTGTCCGACACTATAACATCAATTAACATGACCAATAATAGTAATAATAGTATCATTATTTATCATCAATGATACATAATCTTTATCCGTTTAATTTATAAAATAAATTTTTATTCGAGTATTTGATTCATTAATTGATATATAATTTTTTAATTTAAAAATAAAATCTAAATTTTTTTTCCTTCAACTAAAAAAAACTTACAAAACAAATCTCAAATCCAAAATTAAGATGTATGGTTTAGACTCTTTTACACTATTTAGTAGAAAAGGATGAAAATAGAGGAAAGGGTAAAATTGTGTGAGGAAAAAAATTTTGAAGGGGATGAAAGAAAGTTGTTTTTCTTTCCTTGTTTATGGTATGAAAGATGAAAAATTAGTAGGAGAAGAAGAAAGAGATGGGTTAAATTATAAATAAAATGACTAAATTAAGTAAAATGAGTTTATTCTTCTCAAATTAAATGTATCAAATTTGAAAAAAAAAAAGTACAAATTCATCCTTTATTTTTAAGGAAAGAAATATTATTTTTCTTCCACTCCCTTTCCTTTCTTCCTCGTTTCCTTCTACTAAATATAACTGTGTTGTTACTGTTCACACACTATTGCAGAAAAAGAACCTAACAAGACCCAAATTTCATAGGTCATATGGGTTCCTTGGTTGGCTCATTTTAAGTAAAACCAAAATCAAGTCACGGAAACCTTGTGTAAAGAAATTTTTAACAACTTTTACTTACATTTAAAACTTATATTTCATATGTTATGATTTAAAGTCTTGAGCAATAGTACAGAATATATATATATATATATATATATATATATGTATATTTAATAGTTATAGATGCATGCGTGCATAAAGTAACGTATGACTTTTTGCATGTTCAATCTTGATTATAATTTTGTTCACAGTTCCAATTTAAAAACAAGAAAAAAAATATTTTTTCTGAAGTGACGGGCTGATGGTCGGGTTAAAAGACTTAAATGTGTAGAAGTCATAGAAATTATTATTAACATACAGCAAACAATACAAAAGTTAAAGTAACGAGTTCTAATCTCATTACATATTTTAATTACATTCTTAATTTGCTACATATTTATATCACAGTACTGAAATAAAAACATCATAAACAACACTTAAACATAACTGAATTTAAAATTCTTATACTACAAAGCTAGAAATTGTAAGTAAAAACATAATAATATCAATGCGAACACTACGCAACACACGTCATTATTGCTTCATCATTATTATTTACAATCTTTTCTGTAAAAGGAAAAATTAACACAATTTTTATATATATTTTTCAAACGAAGACACATCTAATAACAGAGGCAGAGGGGAGGGGGGCTAGTGGGGGCCCAACCTCTACTAATTTTTAAAGTTTTATAATTTATTTGTATTTTTTAAAAAACATTATAATTTTGTCATTTCAATAATTATTAAATTTTTATAACTTATCTTTACTTTTGAGAAATTTTATAATTTCGTCCTTATAAAAAGTTTAAAACTTTTTTAACATATTTTTATTTTTTCTGAAATTTCATAATTTTACCCTTACAATAATTTTTTATTTAGTAAAATATCTCACAATAATTAGTCAATAACTAGTTTTAATAGGACTAAAATAAAACCAATTGCATTTAAAAAAAATTATAAAATCAAGTGTAATAAAATTATTTTCAAACCCCACTTTTCTAAAACTTCACAACCACTACTTGATCTCTTTTCTGTTTATCGAATGCTGTATAAACAAAAAAAAAACATTTTTTTTACATTTTTTTGCTTATCAACATTCTTTGTGTAAAAGACTTTTAGTCAGTAACTCAATTTTCATGTCATGATAATTGACAAGATTGGTTTATTTTCTTATTTTATCTGTAAGATTTTCAACTTTAAAATTTTTTATTTAATAATTTCTATTTGATGATTTTGATTTAAGATTTACAGTCTTAGCTATTTTTTGTTGAAAGTAATTTGATTAAACACTTAAGGTTAGTTATTGCTTATTTATTTAGAGATTGCTTGATTATTTTCCTACAAATTAGTTGTGCTTTTTTCTTTGCTTAGATTATTGTGAACAATTAAGTTTTTTATTCGAGGATTGTTTTTTCGTTGAATTGTCTATTAATATGGTATTTAATTTTTGTGATTAATTTTAGAGAATTGCTTCTCTATTGAATTGTTTATTGATAGTTTTTAATATTTTTTAAGGGATTGCTTTCAATTGAGATTTTTGTTATTATATTTGTTAATTTTTGTTTGATGTTAAATTTATCTAGAAATTGAGATTATTGTCATTATTAAATTATTTATGATTATACTAGTTAATTTTTTTAAGTAAATTATTAAGATTGATTCCTTTGAATAATTTTCATATGAACTTTTTTTGTCTAAGTTATTTTATACTATTGTCAAACATTAAATTTCTACTGTAACTGTTTAATTTATAAAAATTATTTTTCATTTTTTGTCTCTCCAAATATAAAATCCTGACTTCGTCACTGTTTGACAACACTTCATAGTTTATTAATCTATTGAAATAATTTTTATAACTTTCAAGATCTTTTACAACGATTTAATTAGTCATGAGACTTAATCGTGTATGTTAACTGCAAATGATTATAAGTGATCTTGCATTCGAGTTTCCTCAATAGTTTGCTCTGTTGCTATTACTCATGGAGGCGATTTTCAACATCTACATTAAGGATTGAGCAATCAATCTGCTTCAAATATTTAAATATAAAAGAAAAAAAAATCAAAATCCCACATCATAATCTACAGTTTCCAAATCAGAACTCATTGGAGTACTTTATTTTTTAAAGGTTGAAAGGGATTGTGGTTTTGACAACACAGCATTGCTTTGATGTACCCAAAAAAAAAAAAAACATAGCAATGCTTTGCTCTACTTAATAATTAGATTGGTTAGGTAGGACCAATAGTTATTGACGCAAATTAAACGGCTGAGATTTTGATATCATCATCTTCTTTGTTGTTGAATGTTGGTGGTTAAGTATTCTGCTTAAACTAAATCCGCCAATGGAATTGCTATCATCATTTCCACCATCATTTTTGCGTCAGTATCCGATAAACAAAGCAAATTAGCCAATAATTAATCATGAACAGAGTCCATGAATGATGTTGCTTCATTCTTCTAACCAATTATTTTCTCTTACTGTACAATATTATATAAAAACACATGCAACTTGGTTAATTAATTAGTCTTTTATGATGTGAAAGTTATCGCTTCCTTCTTTAATTATTAACCTCAAATTACCCCAAAAAATCATTACTTATGATCCTAATGTGCATCAAGCACTCCTTATGTATTATTATTTTTATACGATAAGAATCTCATAGTATATTTTAATGTTCGTCTAAGTTACGTGATTGAAGTTATACGTAATTTAAAAGATAAGATATAAATTTTTTTTAAATATGTCACCATCTATCAATTTTTGCAAACTTATGGATTTTCCTCCTATTTTTGCGAACTTTTGTTAATATGTCTCCCAATTTAATGATGTTGTGCCTTTTTTTCCTCCTATTTTCTGTCGTATATTCCTTCCTCGTCTTTCCAAGAACGTTAAATGTGAAATGACGTATGGATTTTCCAAAAGTCATTTGTAGGGAAAAAGATGGAGGAAGAAAATAAATCTCTAAGAACCCTCTAAAAGCCAGATAGAGGTTGTGGACTAGAAAATTGGGAGTAGTTTGTTTGTTTGCCTCTTTCTTTTTTCTTTCGTTTAAGGTTGGTTTTTGGTTTGCGAGTGATGTGTCTTCCTACGGTTGCCTCAAAAGCCAACTTATTTAATAATCTGAATACGTTAAGGGTGACCTACTGATGAACCAAAAGTCAAGAGATGGGAATAGTATCAAATCATGAATAAGCAAATGACCTCAAACTCCTTTCTAAAAGGCAGGCATGTCAAAGAAAAAAAATAAAAATTATATATTATAAGGGAAAATATTTGATCCATTGATATACTGATACGTTATCTAATACTTCATTAATGAGGTATTACTTGAAAGATATAAAAAGTTAATAATTTTTGAGAATTTATCAATTTCTTATTTTTAAAAAAATAATATTTTATTAACAAAGTATCAATATTTAATAGTCTAATCGTGTATAGAAATTATACATAAGTGCATCAAATATTAATCTATATGATATATAATATCTTATTTATTCCTTCATTATACACCCATTACTTAGAGTTTATCAAGTATATTATGAGATTCCAAAAAACATTTATTCTATTCTTATGGCTCAATATAAGTACGTGATATAAGCCATGCATTTCTATATTATCAACTTCGTAATTATTAATTCAATGGTTTAGTCCGATAAAATATATTAATTTATTATTAATTTAAATAGTATTATAAAGAAACAAGTATAATCTGCTGTTGATTTAAGATCAAAATTTAAATGTTTTGAAGAAGGAAATGATAATATAAATAGAAAAATAAATTAATAATCCATTCTTCCTACTGTTAATTTTTCACTTTCGCTTTTTTCTTATATTTATGTAAGAACAAAAAGGAGAAAGAATAGGTACTTTCGGTGTACTTCCTAGCCATGAAATATGTCTATATACTCCTTTGTACCTGGCTCATATTTATGACTAGGTACAAAATACCAAGTGGTTCACGATATTGTGAAAAAGTTGTGGATGGGGACGTTGCGCACTATCATCTGTAATCTTGTTTTTCTTTATTATATATTTTTATTTTCTTGTAATTCTAAACATGTTTTCTGTGCTCCAGTTTTTTTCAATATATTCCTCTTTATTATTAACCTAATTTTCAGAAAAAAATTATGTATTTTTGTCATTTTTATCTTAAAAGGTAAAATAAAAGGCAGCAAGAAAATTTAAATATAAACTGGAACTTGGTTTATCCATTTGTTGGAAAGATCAACTTTCTTGTGCCATGTCATGTAATTTAACTCTCCTGAAGTGAAATTCTTTGTTTAATCCTTGAAAACAGAAGGTTATTTTGGACAAAGACAATGTCATTTTGATTGCAAGAAATTGGAACTTTGTACGACAGGTTAAAAAGGTTAAACGTTCCCTTACGTTAGGAAAAACAGAACCAAGAAGCATTATCTTTTGCCAGAGTAGACACCCTGTCTGCATAATGTTTGAAGGGAAGAGATTGATTTGAAGGGAACAACAGCAATTAAAAGACCGGTTAATTGCCCACAAAGCAGACAGCATGATTGGTTTTCAACTTTCACATTTTACAACGTTAATTGTCAAGATCAACACAACTGTCTGGCGAGAAGATTTTAAGTAAAAGCGGCCCAGTGGCAGTAATTCTTTTCAAACCTACCATCATTAATTTTAAATATAATAAGATTTATCTAATTATCAAAAACAGTAACTATATCATAAAATGGAAAAAAAAAAAAAAAACAATTTGTTGGGTTCATATACATGTGAAACATATTTTTGGCATAGGCAATTTATTCCTCTTGACTTCTTCGTTTTTGCCTGTTTTTTCAAAGATGGCATAGGCAATTTGTTCCTGATGCACAACTTGCCTGGTGGTAGTGAATTATCGTTTCCAATGCCCAACAGCGAAGGCAACATACATATATTCTCCATATTTTTTCAACTTCCATTATGTTCTTGGAGAAATTAAACTAGACCATCTAGAACTTCAATTTTTATGTACTATGAAAAAATAATAAAAAAATTAAATAAACTCCACTTACAGTCGGATGTACAGACGGTTTTGTCGACTGATAGGTTTTATGTTTGATACTTTATAATTAAATAAGAACAGTCCTCCAATAAATTAATGCATCCTTTTATCGACTAGACAAGACAAGTGATAATTTTTTTTTTTTTGAAAAAATCAATCCCGAAAGAATCTTCCCCATATGATATGATATCACCGAAATTCACCTTGTTTAATTGTTGTCTTCCTAATATGAAGCACGTAAAAAACATGGATAATGTACAACATATCACCTCCTCTTTCTAACTCCTAGCCCTACAACTGCAACCCCCCTTCAATATCCCCCCTAATAAGTCCACCATATCTTCGTCTAATTGCAAGCAAGACAACACACAATTATTGCAAGTTACGACCGAAATGAGTCTGAATAAAATTTTATTTGAGAAACATTTTAAAGGAAAATCTATTAACTCATGGATGGAGTGAAAACAAAAGTAATACGACAAAAGTTTTATTTGGGATTTTAACATCTTGTTATACCATTGGTCGATTATTTCAACAGAAAAAAAAAAGAAGACAAAAATAAATGGACCATCAAATGAATATATCAAAGCGGCAATATTTAATTTTATAATTTTAAAATACTTTTGTCATGTTCTTTTATTTGTTTATTGATACGCGATGATTCGTTCACCAATTTCTCAATAATTGCTTGGCTTATCTGAGCTGAAATCGCATTTTTATTAATAAGAATTGAAATATAATTTACTTGGAAAGTTACGTATTGTATTGTTAATTATTTTAGATATTTACTCAATTTATAATGGATTTTGAAGATACGCCTTGAACATATCTCAAGTTAAACGAATCAACGGCCTAGGTTGCATCGCCAGAACTAAGAAAAGTAAAAATCCATGTCAGCTATGAGATCCAGTTTATGGATGACACGTGGATGGTTGAAAAAAGGGGAGGGGCACGATAATTTTGACAATGTACGCTGCTGCTGAGTCAGAAATTGGAAATGGATAAAGCTTTAACCGTGAAAACTGGGGGAACGGTCAAAAGTAACAGTAAAAACCAACCACGTGGCGAGAGGAGAGCGGTGGACCGGAAGAAGTGACGAAGCGGTGTCGTTTTGGGGCTTCACCTGAAGTTTTGCAACTATAAATACGTGGCGTTTGAGATCTTTAAAACACAGCTACGTGTTGGCTTCCCCTGATTACGCTCCGCTGTTTTCTCTGTTTCGTTGCTCTGCAAAATCCTTCTTCCTCGTCTCTGTTCTTTTATCCTTTTGTTTTTTTAAGGATTTTAAGACTACCCATTAGTTTAGTTTAGTTCTAGTTCTTGTAAAAAAAAAAAAAAGGGAAAAAAGGTGTCTGCGAGTGTTTATTATTGAAAGAAAATGTGTGGGATTTTAGCAGTTTTGGGTTGTTCTGATGATTCTCAAGCAAAAAGGGTTCGAGTACTGGAGCTTTCCCGCAGGCAATAATCTTTTCTTTCCACCTTTCCGTTTTTCTTTTTGGTCTCTACTCTTAGCTTTTGATGTTTGTGTCTTTAAAAGGTTGCATAAAATTTGTCAAATAGGTTTAAATAATGACAAGCTTTTTGAGTTTTGTTGCGTACAATGTAAAGAAAAAGAGTTCGGTGACTTAAGGTTTTTGTGTTTTTAATCCCTTGATTGTAAAGTTGAAAGCTCAAGGTAAAAAGTATAGATGCATTTTTATGTCGCATATTTCGGTTATGATGAAGTTCAACCTTGAACATGGTCTTGAATCCTTGATCATCAGAAGGTGGATAGCTTATACGGAAAATTTCCACCTTGAGAGGTTACCAGAAACATTTTTTTTCTTAACTTAGTCTTGGTCGTGAATTCTTGATCATCATCATTTTTATGGACTACGGAGATGGAGGCGAGAGCAAGCCAAGCTCTGTCAAGAGTCTTGAAACAGGGAAAAAACAAAAGAGTGGGAGAGTCTATATTTAAAGATTCTAATTCAATCAGATAATGAAGACAAGCATAACAAATTTCCATTAGATTTATCACTTATTAGTTAGTGATGTGGCCATAATTTAACAATTATTTGGAGAAAAATATAGTAATATTTCTAAAAGAAAAATGATGGATGTAGAACAATCAGCTGAAATAGCTATACTACTACCCTTTTCAACAGGCTGAAGCACCGTGGTCCTGACTGGAGTGGGCTGTACCAACATGGAGACTGCTATCTGGCCCATCAACGCCTTGCCATCGTTGATCCTGCTTCCGGTGATCAGCCTCTCTTCAATGAGGACAAAAGTGTTGTTGTCACGGTAGGCCTCTAAGCTTTTTTCTTTTTTTTTTGTCTTATTTTCCCATTTTCACCCTATATCACATGGGCCTTAGTCGAGACAAGTGGCTCTGCCCTATGTGCCTTGAAAATGGAAAAACCCCAAAGAATTTGGGATTTTGGAATAATTGTAATTTATGTGTAGTTATCGGTCATGAAGCAAAGTTACTAACAAAGGAAAAAAAATATGTGCTGAAAACCAGGTGAATGGAGAGATTTACAACCATGAAGAACTAAGGAAGAAGTTGGCAAACCACAAGTTCAGAACTGGCAGTGATTGTGATGTTATTGCCCATCTGGTAATTCGATTCATTTGATTTTTGGTCAAATTTTGTTTTTTGTAAATTTTTGCTCAAACAAGTGTAAGTTGTTCTTTAAATTTGTACTATATGCTAGTATGAGGAGTATGGGGAAGACTTTGTGGACATGTTGGATGGAATCTTCTCATTTGTGCTGCTGGATACCCGTGACAACAGTTTCATTGTTGCACGTGATGCTATTGGGGTCACCTCCCTCTATTTTGGCTGGGGTCTTGATGGTATTATTTTCTTGCTTCCTCAAATAGTATTCTTTTGCATGGATTTATAGCTGTCTAAATTGTGATTGAAAATTGGTTTTTGCTAAAATTCTTTTCTACTTGTTATGTTCAGGTTCGGTTTGGATATCTTCAGAATTGAAAGGTTTGAATGATGACTGTGAACACTTTGAGACCTTTCCTCCTGGCCATTTGTACTCTAGCAAATTAGGAGGATTTAGGAGGTGGTACAACCCACCATGGTTCTCTGAGGCCGTTCCATCAGTTCCATATGACCCCCTTGTTCTCAGACATGCATTTGAAAATGTAAGATTGATGAATTGCAGCCTGAGAAACATTTGACACTTACTAGACTAAGCAAAGAATTTTTTTTTCTTTTATTTTTGTGTAATTATAGCTTACTGGTCGGATTCAATATATTTGCAGGCTGTGATCAAAAGGTTGATGACCGATGTGCCTTTTGGAGTTCTGTTATCTGGAGGGCTTGATTCATCATTGGTCGCTTCTATCACAGCTCGGTACTTGGCTGGTACCAAGGCTGCCAAACATTGGGGAACACAGCTCCATTCTTTCTGTATCGGCCTAGAGGTAAAGCTCTACTAGCATAGGACGAAACCTTAAAGTACAGCTTTAAAGGATTTAATTGGTCCTTAAAACCTGTTTCTCAATTTGTCTGCAGGGTTCACCAGACCTGAAGGCTGCAAGGGAGGTTGCAGACTATCTGGGCACTGTTCATCATGAGTTTCACTTCACTGTTCAAGTATATTGACTGAATATTTAGTAATAGTTTTAATTCAAGAATTGTGGTCTAATAATTCTAGAGCAAGCTAAATTTCTCTCTAATGTGGCAGGATGGAATTGATGCCATCGAAGATGTCATATACCATATTGAAACCTATGACGTGACCACAATCAGGGCAAGCACTCCTATGTTTCTGATGTCACGAAAGATCAAGTCACTAGGAGTGAAGATGGTTATTTCTGGTGAAGGCTCTGATGAGATTTTTGGTGGATATTTGTACTTCCACAAGGCACCAAATAAGGAAGAATTCCACCGTGAAACATGCCACAAGGTAATAGATTATCTTACTTGGCGCTTTACGTATTAGCAAGAGGAGTTAGGATAGATGGATATAACCAAAACTGGTCTGTTTTGATACTTTTATGTAGATCATAGATGGATATAACCAAAACGGGTCCTGTTTTGATACTTTTATGTAGATCAAGGCCCTCCACCAGTATGATTGCTTGAGAGCTAACAAAGCAACATCTGCATGGGGATTGGAGGCTCGAGTCCCCTTCTTAGACAAGGAATTTATCAATGTTGCCATGGCTATAGACCCTGAATCAAAGTTGGTACGTACTTAAACAAGTATTTCTCTTAAAGGAGAAAAGTATATTTGTTCCAGGAATTGCTTGGTTTATTCTTCCACAGACTTATCAAGAATGCTTCTCTATTTTTTGAATCAGATCAAAAAAGATCAAGGACGCATTGAGAAGTGGGTTCTTAGAAGGGCCTTTGATGATGAAGAGCGTCCCTACCTGCCAAAGGTGTTTTAGCATCTTTTGTTGTCTTTGGTATTTGTCAACTAATTAAGTACCCAACTAACATGTCCTGTTTAATTTACCCTGCAGCATATCCTGTACAGGCAGAAAGAACAGTTTAGTGATGGTGTTGGTTATAGTTGGATCGATGGTCTCAAAGCCCATGCTGCCCAACATGTAAATATCTTTCTACTTCCTTTTATTGTCTTTCTTTTCCCCTCAATTCTTTTTGCTGTTTCCGTTAGTCTATTGTATATTTAATAACCATATATAATTTCCATTTGGAATCTGGAATTTTAAGTAGACTAACTTGAGGAACAAATAATTCTCACCTTATACTTTCAGGTGACGGATAAAATGATGCTTAATGCTTCTTACATCTTCCCTCACAATACCCCAACTACAAAAGAAGCCTACTACTACAGGATGATTTTTGAGAGGTTCTTCCCTCAGGTGAATATCTAAATTTCGCTGTTTGAATACATTTATATATGCTTTTAACTTTCTCAGAAGTACTGATGACTAAAGTGATCATCCTCCTTTGCCTGGTCTAACAGAACTCCGCTAGATTGACTGTCCCTGGAGGAGCTAGTGTAGCATGCAGCACTGCTAAAGCTGTTGAGTGGGATGCTGCCTGGAAGAACAACCTTGACCCTTCAGGCAGGGCTGCCCTGGGGGTCCATCTCTCAGCTTATGACGCAGAGACACCTCTGAGCAACGTGCCATCCAAGGTTATTGATAGTATACCAAGGATGATGGACCTTCCAGGAGTTGCCATACAAAGTTAGCGCCTGCCTACTGGAGGGAAGCAGAATGTGTGAATCTAATAATTAAGAGTAGGATTTGTGGCATATCCATGCAACTTCAGTATGCTCTGTTGTATACGATAGGCGATGTGTACGAGTACTAAAATATTTTGTGGCCGTCTGATCAATGTTTTCTTATCATCAACCTGCTGTTGTTTTTGCTTTTGCAGTGTGTTATCCATATTTTGCAGTGGAAGTTAATCATTAATTGAGAATCTTCCCTTTTGTTCTTATCATGTGCGAAAGCTTGAGCTGTTCCCATTTATAAGTTGCAATATGAAATGTGAAATCTGTTCTTATCTTTTACTTATTATGACCTTTTCCCGAAACTAAATTAGTCCTTTGTTATTCTGGCTTCTTTTGTCAAATCCAGAAATCTTGTCCTCAGAAGACTGTTATGTCAATTAGCTCAGCCATTCAATAATTCGACAAGAAATACGCTGTCCCTACTAGTTTAATGGAGCATTACCCAGTCTAAATTCTAGCTAATATTGGACTTGACAGGAGGAACTGTTGTGAGTATCATTATTGAGTAAGTGTCCTGTGGGAGGAGAGGGATGATTCAAGGAAGTTTGTCGAAGACCGAGTTGAGCAATTGGCAGTGAGGCAGCTCTAAGAAGTAGGACCTCTAATGGCCCAAACTGGCCCGCAAAAGGATCTAAGAAAAAACTTAAAAAGACCCAAAGCTTTTCCCTCCTCCCCTTTTCCTCCCATCTTGGCTCACATATCTAGTGATAATGGATATTGGCAACATAATAGTCTCAAAGACACCATCAGGAGAACAAATACGAAATAAGTTGCCTTATTTCTCTTTAGAAACAGTATGTGTTACTTTACAACAGAGGCTACACTAACCTTGACTAAACGGACGAGAGAGATACTATAGATGCAGAGAAAAGTGCATTTTTTCACCCTCTGCAAACCTATAATCAAAATTAATAATAATTAATTATAAAATGAAGAATACCACATACAATCTAATAGAACAACACCGTGTAGAATAGTTCATTCCAGGTATCAGGCAATCCAGGAAGGCACCAATGGCTACAATCAGCTGACCGGTCCGGGTTGGCCTTCTGAACAGGGCTTAAATCACCACTGTAAATTGAAGGGTGCCCATCTTTCCGAAGCTCAGAAAGCATGGTTATGTCCAACAAATATGCAGGAACGTGCATTTCCCTAATGACTTCATCCACCACTCTCATCTGGTCAGGGTATGTGCCGGGGTACGTAGCTTCGGTCATTGGCGTTGTTTCTCCATAACAGTTTTTTGTGGCGGCCACTGTTGCTCCAGCACTCCATTCACTTGGACTGTCAATGAAATTCCATCAAGATCATTGAATTTTGAATAGCAGTCAACTAACTAGCAAGTCTTATTAATCATGTGACACTAAATGGAGGTCATCTTACACCTCCGGGAGTCTTGTAATGAGACAGTATACATGTTTACATCTACTCCAAAAATCCAGTCCCAGATCAAAGAGGGTTTTTTGGAATGTGTGAAGTAATTTTCTTTCTGACATATCAGTTATGAGAACAGAACAATATACTCATTCATGCATCATGTGTTTTTTGTGAGAGCCATGGGCAGTGGTCCACCGAAAAATAGCAGTGAGGCAAGGTGTGGTCGGGCATTTTGCAGGAACGTTTGTAGTGATATATTTCTAAGCATTTAATAATAAAGGGTCAGTTTCCACCGACACAAAACGTTGTTCAAAAAGACACTTTCCTCACTGTATCACGAGGTTACAGTTGTAAAAAGAAAGAGCAAGGAGTAAAATCAGCTAACCACATTACTAGTTCTTGTACTATTAGATCTTTTTTTGCTGCAAGTACTCCTATTCTTTAATCAATAAAAGTAATTTGACTATCTCATGAAAGATGGGGAGATGGGTGAGAAGAACTCGAGGGTAGTCTCAGTACATCAACCATCTATCATGTATTTCTCATGGGAGGCTGGCAAAATATCTCCCGTGATGAATGGTCGAGTGAAGTTGAAGAGTGTATGCACCAACATTTTGTCCTTTACTTCATTTAACAGATGACCGACACTGATATTTTTATACTGCTGCTTTTTTTTTCTGCAAGTGTGGTTTTTTTTGCCCTTTCACATCCATGAAGGACCCATAGTCCCAAACCAATTTTCTTTGCAATCCATTCAATTATTTCCTGGTACCAGACCAGGGGCCATACTGCATCACTTCTTCCCAGTTTTAAGCTTTTTTTAAATAATGGTTCACACTCAGATATCTCCAAGCTGTATGGTAACATTTACTGTAGTTGCTTACACAGTTGTAGCAATTTCGGCAAGTCGCCATAGGCTATCAGCCATTTGTTTAATCAGTCACACTCTTCTATAATCAATGTTCTGTTGGGATTAACCTAAGCAGACGAAAACTGAACTCAGGTTGGGGCACTTCAGGCAGCCCTACTGCACAGCTCAGATTGGACCGAATTTTTAGTGCTTGGAGTCGGGTTACTTTTCCAGTTCCAAACACACAATTATTATTAATCAAAGCCTAGAGCTCCACTCCACACAATTATATGAGAGAGGGGGAGAGAAGACTTACTCGTAATGTGTGGGGGAAATGGACTGGAAAAAGACCCTGGTTCTCGTTATGTCAACATTGGTGTCAACCCAATTGGCCCATGTTCTCAGCCCTTTCTCCAAAGCAACCAAACGATCCATGTCCTTGTAATACTTACCCCCTGATTCAATCAAATCCCACCTGTCCAGATTTACCTCAAGCTATTAAATTACACAAACAAATCCCATTTTACAGTAGTACATGGTCAGAGAAATAGAAAAATTGCCTACCCTTGGAGGGATCCTTTATGAGTCCACCAGTGGCCTGTGTTGAACAACAGCACGTCTGCCATTCGCCAGGCGTTTCCATTTCCAGCTATGTCCTCTAACTTCAGGATTCTCCTCCCTTGTACCACATCTATGTCTACCAAATATGGAGCTCGATAAAATGATATCGATAAACCATATTCCTGCATTAATTACCATTAAAACAAAAATTCAAAATCAATACACGTTGTTAGTGCTAAATAAGGATTTTGGGGGGAAGGAGTGTTAGTTTCAACTTCCAGTTTGAGCTGATTGAAATTGCACTCTCTAGCACATGGTAAATCACACCAATGGAGGGAAAGAGACCGACAGGCCATCCTTAATGATTTGGGATACTAAATTGAAAGAACGCCAATTTATGATGCTTTCGAGGCCAGTACTACAGTATAATTCGAGGAAAAAAACAACCTAGCTAGTGCCTTATAGTTGGCAACAATTTACATGCCTCTGGCAATATAATGCTCACTTTGGGTCCCTCAAACCGTCAAACGTCAAATCCATCTCTGCCCCTTACCCTGCACCTGTGGTTTTTGGCTAAAATACCGCTGTAAAGACACATTACGGTGCGCTTGAAACGACCTTTTTGACCAGATTTTAAAAGCTTAAAACAAATTCTGCGTGTAAGGAAGAACAGTTCAAAAAAAAAAAAAAAACTTGTACACAATTTCTGGAAAGAAAAATTGGATCACAGACAGTAATACCAAACTACGAAAGTTTCAAATAAAGTTAAGACAAAAGCAGTTGCTTCCAGCCTTCATCCCACCACCGTAGAAAACCTTTCTTTTTCTATTTTTTCAGCAGCATTATAATTTTTATAAGAGCTAAGGAATCGGAATAAAGTACTAACAAGCTTTCATAAGACTAACCAGGAACTTGAAGGTGGAGTAAGGATCTCCTCTGATCATCTGAGTCTGCGTTTGTGGATCTGCAGCTGAAATCATACAAATCAAAGACTCCCATTGATTCCTCCCCAGAGAGTCACCAACAAACATCACATTTCTCTCTCTCATTTTCGACAGAAACACAAGTCCATCGAACCTGACATAAAGATACTAAAACCAAAATCATCACAATGTAAAACATAAAAAAAAAATGGCATTGCATTTTATATATAAAAAAGAAAACTAGCAGCAGAACAAAGCTATCTGATACCTTGGAAGCTGACAATTAAGAGGCTGCCATCGATATTTAAGGTAATCAGAATCAGGTCTTCCATTCATTTGGCAGTTGAATCCTGCATCTATGATTGGACAGCTGGAATATTGGTACAATGGATAAGTATCATCACGAACCCAAGTGCCTGCAAACAATGCACAAGTACTTTGGTTTGTTTGGAACATTGGCCTTCTATGTTGTGGGTGGCTATGGTGGTTCCTCAAGCTCATTATCAGAGCTGAAGAAGCTGTGTCGGATTGAAACAAGGCTAGAAAAAGAATGGTTAGACATGACTTGAAAAGATGAAATGAAGGAGATTGGGGAAAAAGAGGGGCCATTTTGCAGAGCCTATAAGAGAAGTGATATTGAAAGAGAAAAAAGCCAAAAAAGAAAAGAGAGAGAAAGAGAGAGGGAGAGAGGGAAGAATTTGTATAGTATAAAGAGAAAGTGGGGCTTTAGATATATAGTTCCTGTTAAGTTCTTATAAAGGAGTACAGTTTTTTGTTCCGTTGTGGTGCATGTGAAGTTTAGCGGAGAGGCTGCTAGGCCTTCACGTGAGTTTAAATGGAGTGTTTGCAGCTTGGCGGTGGATTCGTGTTGTTTGATTTTGGCCCTTTGAAACAGAGTCTCAGGCTTCCTTAATTCCTATTGGGGATTCTTTTTTGTCTGCAAGTTTATCTTTGTCCATTCCATGGGGTTTCCCTTTCCTAATTCCTCCCTCTTCTTGGGTTCTCTGCTAATCTGAATGTAATTAAATCGTGAGATTCTTGTCTGAAATGGTCAAAAATTGCAAATTTATAGAAAGAAAGAAGATGATATCATAAAGAAGGGAAGTCATTGATAAAAGGAACTGGTCGGGAGATGGGGCCAAAACTGACAAAATGCAATATAATGTGTTCCTTTTTTCTTTTTCTTACAAATTTATTTTATTATTATATATTTTGGAGATGGTCGACATAAGACTCCGACTTGGCGTGTGGCGTTGTTGTAGATGTCGGGCTCTGGTAGGCGCCATAAAGTTTGATCCTTGATCTCTCGTCCCTCTGATCATCAAAAGAGAAGAATACTTGCTGCCATGAACAAAAGCAAGATTTCCTACTTTCTATCCAACAAGCCAAATTTTTTTGCAAAAGCAAAATGTTCTTTGCTTTCCTTCATCCACATGCACAGAACATCATTCTTTAGCATTCAACTTTTTTTAGTTGATTAAACTACGGTGTGAGATTCATGTTTGATGATCATCTCCATCATCACCCATCTCTTACACATTAACAGAAACTTGATGCCAGTACTATACTTTACTTCCTTTCGTCAGCTTTCTCAATCATCGGAAGAGTTCATCAGAGTGATGGAAGGAAAAATTTAATCCCAATCTGTTTGAGTCAATTTCAAGTTCATGGTACTAGAAATTATTGATCAGGTGGGCTGCCATTTTCAGCTAGAACTTTATCAATCCAAATTCAAATGATTTACCCGCTATGACCAGTCTCATTCGTTCAAAACAAGTTGCAACAACTAACATCAGTCATCACTGCAGGAGTCACGAGTGACAAGACTTAAAGAAGATAAGTCGACGGTAATCTCGCTGCTGGGCCGATTACACAAGTGCATATAGCTGGTTGGGGGTCCAGACAGGGTTAAGTACGGTGGCTGAAAGCCATTAATACCACCAAAATGAATGGGCGAAAAAGTTGATTGTGATCAATGTGGATCGTGCAAGTTGTGACATAAGAAATTAGAAAGATTTGGTGTTGGAAACATCGCAGACTCTATAGCTGGGTGGGGGGGCGGGGCTAGCAACAGAAGCTTCTTTTGATATCTTTAGTTAAAGCGGTTGTACTTTCTACTTGGAAATTTCTTTCTCCAAGAAACGTCACTAGGTTTTTTAATAACCAAATCCAACAACTGACCCTAAACGTGTAAACTTTAACATTATCAAATATCAAATTAAAATTTAAGATTTGAGTAGTTATAAGGTTAGGAAATCTCATCAAATAATAAAGTTTAGATAAAATATTTCACAATAACGAGTACTTTATTTGTTGATATCTGAAAAAAAAATTAAATTATATAAAATATAATCTTACACTCTTTATCAACAGTTAAGTAATTCATGACGTTTGAGCGAGAATTGTTATTTTTTCTCATGATATACTCATGATTAATTTTTTTTATATTGAAATTATCTTATCATAATAACGAATTAGGTAAGATTCATCAAAATATTATATGAAATTTACATTTAGAAGTTTTTTTTCCTCAATCAATGAAATTTTTTTTATTAATAATGTAGAGGATTATTCTAAAGAAAACCATACATGATAGTTGCTCAGTCATAAAGATATAAAAAAGTAATAGAAAAGAAAACAAATACAATACATATTTATCTTTAAAAACTAAAAAATCAAAAACACCCAACAAGAAAATCATATTGAAAACAACATAAAAATCAATCTAAAATTTCATCCGACAAAAACTCCGTTAGAACAAAAAGCCATTACAACACCAATAACAATGATAATATAAATCTAACTCCACTTTTCATCCATGAACCATCAAACGGTTTCCAAACCATAGAACAAATCCATCATACCATTACCACCTTCTTGCCCTTTCTTCTCCCTTTTTCACCAATTTTGTATATTTAAATTTGAAGCTAAGTTCAAATAAATCCACCTCTCACGTAGTATTTTGTCATTTTTTTATAAGTTATGGATCTTATGTAATTTTTTTGTTATTATTATATAATTATAGAATTATAATAAAATTAATTGTAAGGGATATCTTCCTTGTTTTAATATCTATTCTTTGGAGCAAAATTAAGAAACATCTGATTTTGATTGTAAAGGATAATAATTTTTTTTTTGCATATCTTTCACAAAATTTTCAATCATAATAGTAATAATCAACGTGACAAAAGTTATTGTTTTAATATAATTTAGTCTAATTGCTTAATATATTTATTTTATTAACATAAGCAACATTTGAACCATCCAAACTAACATACTATTTTAAAAGGATGAAATATTCCTTAATAATTTTCTCCTTAACTTAAAATTAGTAAAATTGATCCGAACTTGAAAAATCTGTTTGAACTTGATCTAACTCTATCGGACAAATGAAAGTCAATAACTTAACATGAAACAACTCGATTCTAAATTAATTTAAACTTAAATTAATACTAAGACAACAATTTAAAATTGACTCGACTAATGAAGACCCAATCCTTGCCACCTCTACCTTAGTTCAATGGTTAGTTTGATTAAATTAAATTAAAAAGGATAATGATTTAAGGGTAGGAAGTTGAAGGGCCTCATTATGGTTTATCTTTCCATTTTAATACCGCATTTGACATTTATTTCTTTACTTAGAGCAAAACTCATGAATTCCATTCATGGAGTTTACATTAGATTAGTTAGGAGTAAGAGATTAGAACTGTTTCCCATACACGCTTTGATAATGACCTCGCCATGCATGGACAACACAAAACATGAATAAAATAGAACACATTGGTTTCTACAACTTTTGATGTTCTTATTATTCTTATAAATAAAATGCTCTGCAGAAAAGCATTCATTGGACAATTCAGTTCCCAAATTAAATTATTTAGGGAATAAGATAGCCAAGTTTCGATAACATTAACATCATCATTAATAAAGGAGGGAGAAGGGATTGGGCTATCAGGATAGGACAGAAAGTCATGGGTGAAAATGAATACAGCCTCCATTGAACCACAAAAGTTGCTGTCTTTGGACAAAATCCAAGAGCACATATAAAAAACAAGTGCCTTACGATCTTATTTTTACCTAATTATTATGGATTTTTTTACCAGAAAGTTGGACTAATTGCTATGAAAAATGGGTATGTCAGGAAACTAGAACCACCTAGCCAAGAGCTATAGAAGTAGGAAGTCTCCTTCTGTCCCCAAGTAGAAATTTGGAACCTCCTCTGCCTCATTCTCTTCCTCTCTGCCAGGCCTGCTTTCTCTTGTATCCTCCTTCCAAAGAAATGTAAAAGGAGTAATAAACCCAGAGCAGCTTCTAGGGTTGATCACATTGCCGTTGCTATAGCTATAAAGTTTGAATATAAGTTTAATTTCCAAGAAGAAAAAGGTTTATGCCCTACTCTGTCTATCGACTTTCCATTTATTTATTTACTTATTTTTCTCTTGAATGGAAGGTAATAAATTGTCTTATATTCAGATCACCAAGACAGGAATATACCATTATTTTACAAGATCTGTTGCTTCTTCAGAGGCCATCTTATGGCATTTTAGTTTCCACCCAAAAACCAATTAAACAGACATGAAGGAAAGGTAACTTTCACTAATATAAAAGAAGGTAATTGGATATGATATGCTTCTAAATTATACATCCATAAGGTTAATAGGGACAAAAGGATACTCAAAATAAGCTCTACGTTATTGATCCTAAAAGGTAATGAACTCTACATAATCTCCTAAACTATAACGTTAATAGTCTTTATCTGAGTTTGAGATGATCTGTCCGACTTATATTCTGTACAGAGGATTTACACATCCATGAGGTAAAATTTGGATGTCCTGCAGCCGGTCTACATGACAGCATCAAAAAACCATCTAGGCTAACCGTGGCACAATTCTTCCCAAGAGCAGCCTGGAAAATCATTCACTGGTCTAATTGCAGAATCTATGCGAACAAAGCAACACTCAGGCAGATATCCTCCTGCGCTTGTAGCACCTAATGGAATCACTACCACTGCATTTTCTTTTCTTATAATTGGTATCTACAACTGACCACTCTGGATTGGCTTCAGTATCACATGGTTCATGGTCAATTTGAGTTGGTTGGTTTACCTTTAAATAAGAAGGAGATCAAGTATCTTGTCAGAAAAGAAAGAGAAATGAGGATCAAAAGGAGATATAAAATGAAAGAATAGGTTAATGATGGAAAAAAATGAAACGCTTCAGAGTCAATAGAAGCACCATTACCACAATATGAACACAGTCTCCTTTATTACCACTCCCCCCACCTGCTTCAATCCTGCCGAAAACTTAAATCTGTTAGCGACTAATTGAGCACCATTGAAGACGGTAAGTTTGAAAAAGGAATAGAAAACCATGCAAATTCAAGAACAAAAAGAGGTTGCTCATGTGATATATAGTGGACTCAAGTAATGTTTAAACCAATATGATTCTAAAGGAGGATGGGAGGATTTTACCGGACTAATTTTCCTTCAACTTTAAAGACACATCAAACGTGGCACTGAGCAGAAACAATTAGATTGATAAATAGCTGGTATAATATTCAGTACAGCCTCATTTCAGATGAGTAAGGATTATATTCAGCTTGCCTAGAAATATGATGGAGCATGATTGATTTGGTGCCAGAATGAATGCAGATTGCAGATTTTCAAGTCATTCAAATTACAAACTGCTCTAATTCAAGCACACTGTTCTATCCTAAAGTGATAAAGTCCACTTCATCCTCAAGTTTGGTACAAGCCAAAAGAAAACTACATAAAAGTATACAACCTTCCTTTCATTAATGTTAGTGGCTACAGCTCTTCATCATAGTTTCTTTCACAAGCTTAAGCAATAGTAACAATGCTGTTCAATTTTCCCTTCCCTAGATTGAATGGCATTGAAGGCCAAGAGCTATAATTGGTAACATGCCTTATTTTTCTCTGTCCCCTAATATTGATAAGGAATGGTTTACACACAATTAGGCCCCATTTGGAGCTGAGCTGAGGTGCAGCTGCGCACCTTTTTCAATCTCACCACAATAAATCTAAACTCTAATCTCATCATTACAGTTATCAATTTCACCGCTATCACTGTTTTCAATCTCACCGGAGCCAATCAAGCCCTTACTGTGGTTAAGATAATAGATATATAAATTAGATTCTTCTTTTCCAATAAAATTCAATGGGGATGAAAAAGAGGGGGAGAGACAAGAGTAGGCATGGGAGAAAGAAAAAAGGCAGTTCTAACAAACAATTTCTCAAAGATGAAGGGGAAGAAACAGGAGAATATCTGACTCATTTAAAATATTTTCCAAAAGAGAGATACACCAACTTAGCTCATGGCTTTATACATTAGCATAGATAGTGAGGTTACACATCTATGCATCTGTGTGTTTGAGTGAAGAGACAAAGGCATCTTCTTTCATACTTTGATCATTTCCAAAAGGATGGTAAGTGATATGCTTGAAATAATTCAGGGTTCAAAGAACACCAACCCATCGCTATTACTATCAAACACCATATCCAACTGAAGCATGCCAATCCAGTTGAATTATAGGTTTTCCTTACCTTACTATCAAGGTATTCTGTGCCAGTTAGTGCTTCACCAGTCTTCCTTTGCTTTAGTAGTACATTTACATACGCAGACATGGGGCATTCTAAGGTCACCAATTTTCATATTTTTATCGAATTTACAATATCATTTATATACCATGGACATTTGCTTGATGAGAATTGTCATTTTATGATCTCTTCTTCTCCAAACACGTTCTCTTTACCAAGCAACTCAAATACTCAAAGTCAAGATGATTATCTAACAATATTTTCCTCCCATATAATCACGATTACCTGAATTTAATGACTGTAAGATATCCAAATGGATGATATTTACATAGGAGAGCTTTCATCTTTACAACCTGGTTAGAAGTCTAAGCCAGTAGTTATCATGAGTGTGACCATCCTAACAGGAAGAGTGAAGCTTGAGTGTTTTTTATTTTTTTCCAATTTCCCTTTTTTTTTTTTTTTTGCTAAATAGATTAAAAAAGAGGTGAGACATACTCCACTAGTCCTTGATCAATAAATCCATTGTCCTCGATTTGTCCTGCTTGAAATACTTCAGAGACTGCACTGGATCCATCGAGGTCGACATTATCACTGCTTTCAATAGCATCATTGTAAAGTTTGAACTGCGATCCTGCAAAACATGAATGAAACATGAATGTGATTCAGTGCAGTAATTAATACTTGAAGAAGGTGGCCAGGGAATAGGAAGTACCAATTGATAAGTTTGATTCCACTAAAGGTCTCTTAAGTAAAAGCTTCTGGCACATGATGGCACCCTGGAAATCTAAAAATGTATAATCTACATATGTTAATCTCTCAGAAGGCATCATCTTTGAAAATCCAAATGAAGTAGTCCACGTGTGTAGCACATTAGGAACAGCAGGTAATATCAGCCTCTGTACTCCTAATTCCATGAGTTTCTGAAGAAATCATACAAGAAACACTAGTAAGAAATTTGTCAGATGCCACATATATTAGCGAATAAATGTGGGATTATATTGAACCCCAAAAATGTCGTGCAATGTGGTTCGCCCCCGCCCCCCTCTTTTTTATTCTCCTTGATTTTTTTTTTCTTTTTGAAATATTATCTCCAAAGAATATACATGGAATTAATCTACAGCCATTATATTCCTTCAAAACATGTAGCAGCATTAATTATAAAGTATCAATTCAATATTAGTACCTAATTATCAAAACAGACACTGAATTGAAATGTTTTACATATTTTGATGCTATATAAAATGTGAAAGACCATATAATCAACATGTAAAATTTTTTAATTTTGTAATCATATGCTTCATAAAATTTATAAATGCTGCCCTTTATAAATTAATCTTAGTGCTAAATTATTTTGAATTTTTAATATATTTATCAGGTCATAATGAAACCACAAGTCATATATCCATTTGAACCTGATTAAATCTCTAGACCTTAACCCTCAATTTTACAACTTGAAAACTGTCTTAGTTTCTAAAACATTGTTTGGAATCCTCATCGATGTGAAATTCACCAATAGTAAACATAAAGCACTACCAATAAAAGACCCTAGAAACATGATAAAAATTACCTTTTCAAGCTCGTTCATCAAAATTCGACACATTCCAAGTCGCCGATATTGAAACCTGGTACCAATTAAAGGTATTTCGGCCACCTTTTCTCCATGGACCCTTGAATAGACAAGTAGCAATTAAAACTACTATTATCAAAAAAAGCATGCACACAAGACAGCCTAACTAAGAACTGTAGTCCTATACATCTTACTATCATTAATTAGAGAAGCTTACCTAACATTAGCAACGGTAATAAGTTCATCATGTCTTTCCAAAAGTATTGTGTAGAACCCTTGGAAGTTTAGGCGGTTAAGTTCTGAGCTGCAAAAGTCAAAATCACAAGGATCAAGCTTGAAGCTATTTCCTTATATTAAACACCCAAAACACAAATAAATCATCACTAATTATACCGAAGCAGCAACAATAGATTATGAAACTCAAGTATCAGCAGCAGAATAAGGCCCGATGGCCTAAATGCATAGACCTTGATAGGCTACCATATTAAATATAAGGAGGAGAAATCCAGGTCATTTGATACTAATTTAAAAATGTAGCCAATTTAAGCAATCAACTCCAAACAGGTTAAGGCAGATGGTCAGTCCAAGACAAAGTTTGGCCAGATTATTGAAGATAAATCACACAAAGTAGAGAAATCTGCTCTCTGTGATGCAGGCTTTGACAGCATGCATTGCCTACAGTTCTGCTGCCAGGAGTTTTTAAATCTACACTACTCCCCACATAAAGTGACAAGAATATATGAATTACAATGCTGCAACATGAACTAACAAGCATGCCAAAGATATAAAATTCAAACCAGTCCTCAAATCAAGAGGCAACATCAGAAAGAAAATCAGAGTAACATTGTTTAGGAACTGCGATAGTGGCATTCACCAAAACATTTAATATGGTTTCCATTTGTTCCTCAAATCATTTTAATAGCAAAAACCATGATAGTTGCAAATGAATCCAGACTTTGCAGCTACATTTTTCAGAATAGTAACAAGCACAACACCCAGTATATATTAAAGTTATCAAGATGACATCAGAAAACAAGAATTACCCACCTTCTACTGAATATAATATCTGCTACAAGATCTCTGCCGGTGTGAGGTTCTTTCACAGGCTCAAAACACTCATGCATCACATCAAGCGCAATGCTAAGCTTGCTGTAATTCTCAATTATGGCTTCGTTATCTGAAGCATCAAGATCATGAGTATCCGACAGCATGGTTTTAATTAGTGTCCAAGTTAGATTGTCCCTTCCAACAGGAATTGGTCTCCCTAAAAGCTCATGAAGGCCCACAAATATCTGCAGCAAAGCCACCACTATAAGCAACATTTCAAGATGTACCATCAACAGTGTGATATTACATTGCTCATGCACTAGAAACTTTTAAGGTAGGCTGCTGCCTTAAGAAATGAGTATGACATAACATTTATGATGTAAATCCTACAAATTTTTATCAATGACTAGCACAATGAAGGCAAAAGTTGACTGTTAATCTCAACCACATGAAATTCAACTGGATATAAATAATTTCTGCAAAAAGATTCTCTAAATTGCAGAAACATCTCCCCACGAACAATCATGCTCATCACTTGATCAAATCGTAAGAACTTTTGCTGTAAAAGCCAGTTCTCTGCCACTGCTTACTAGGCTTGCACTACTTGAATTCTAAATTTGACATATAAGAAGAACTAAAAGTGGTCAAAAGAGAGAAATGAAAATTTTACTAGCTTCTCATTGTGAAGCACTAAAGTATTTAAGAGAGGAGTGAATAGAGAAACAATTTATGCCCAAAGAAAAAGGGCAGAAAAAAGTCAGCTACTAGTCAATGCACAGTTCAATTCACAAAAATAAGCTGATTGGATGTACCTTTTCACAGTTTTTGCTGCAAAACCAATTTTCTTTTGCACATATTTTCAACTTATTCACCCCTCTACTGCATATGCACACAACGTGATCTGCACCAAATGCATGAAAACTGCATAAGAAACTATCCAAATGTGCTTTTAACCAGTCAGCAAGTGGAGAAAAGCAACCTACATTTATGCTCACACTGAGCACAAGTGAGAATTCTGTCATCCACAAAATCTGCATCATCTTCTTTAGGCTTGCTTTGACCACAAATTCCACAACAACATGATGGACAGAACCAGTCACCATCCGGAACACTCTATGACAGAAAATTCCAACAGAAGAAATCAAAGATTTGTAGGTTCTAAAAAAGGGAATAGAAGTAAATCTCGATAGGAATGAACTGACAATGAAACAAAAGAGATACCTCTAAACCAAGGCAACATTTGTGGAATGAGGATGGACATTGATCACATAAAATTAGTTCGCCCCCATAATGACAAACAGAACAAATGCAGTCGTTTCTGTCTTGTCGCCAACTGCCCTTCAACCGGCGATTCTGCTTTTTTTCAAACTTCATCTTATTATTATGTATCATTTGCAGCTGGCAATCTAACAGAGACCTACCATCTTCCAAGAAGATGTTGGCAGCTGGTCTGTGGCTACTGCTACCAGCATGTGCTACAAAGCCACCAAGGGTGTACACCTTGTCACAACAACTGCACTTAATTCCATCACGAGTTATCCGCCCTTCAACTTTCAACCTCTGCTCCTTCCTCCAGTAAAGCACTTTTGACCTTGGCAAAACAACATTGTTATCTATCAACCAAGACAGCACAGTTCGTGGATTCTGGTGCAATGGACTAGGGGTTACTACCTGCTGCACTCTTTTGGTTGATCGTAGCACACGGTTATGTTGACTACCTTTGAGATTCTCTCTTAATTTCATCAATGCCAGGGGTGTCTTTCCACCTTTCAATCTTGAGATGCTAGTGTTTTCAACAGGTGAGTTGGCTGGCCTTTTATCTAAGCAGGACACAGGATACAGTGAACTATCCTTTCTCTTCCTTTTGGGTTTTCGAGTTCTTTGGCCTCCTCTACTTAGCCCAACAAGATTTCTCTTCTCCAATTTCAAGTAAGACTCTCTGGACAAATTTTCCGATTCAGCATTTGATCGCATCAAGCTTCTCTGGATACCTATATAAGAAAGTGCAGAAGAAAGCTTCTCACTTGCTAGCTGACTATCAGCCTCCTCAATGACATTAATTTTCTCCAGAGGTCTAGAAGGAGAAGCATCAGTTTGAGATACTCCACCTTCTTCTATACACATTTTGCAGGCTGCTCGAAGTGAAAAGTATATCCTTCCACTTGGTGACGTGTAGCACAAATAGCGCCTTCCATTGCTGCTTGCATGGTGAAATGCCCAACCCAGCCATGAGAGATGCTTTTTTGCCTTTAGTGTCATATCACTTCTCTTGGAATGGCACTTGTGAGTCTCATCCAGTCCAGCCTTAGACCAGTCCAAAACAGCTTGAGGACAATATTCTGGTTCAACAACATGTACATCTTTCGTGGTTGGTTCACCAACAGATAAATCTTTGGTGTTTGAACAAATAAGTTCCCCGGATTGTTTCATCAAATCTAAACAGAGCTTATAAAGAGAGTAATAACAATCCCCAGTAGGTGAGATGTATCTCACTCTGACTATATGTTTGTCTTGCTTAGACTCAATTTTCCATCCCTGATATAGAAGATGCTTCCTAACATCAGTTCTCAGAGCATTCGCATGTTTCTTACCAGAAAGAGCATATTTGGTAATGGCATCAGGGCATGACTCAGCTTTAGGAACAAGGTCTACGCCAGCAGTCATCCATGTCGCAGTTTCATCGAGTCTTGAACTTCTGGCCCTCCTTTTGGCCAGATCTAAATTGGTTCCAGAAAACCCTTCATTGCTAGTAACAGAACTGATGCAGGAAGTGCCATCTGCAACAGAGGGTGAGACCAACAGAGCCTCAGGTAAAACACAGACTGCTGTGTCAAGACAGAATCCATTTGATCCAGTCAAAATATTGGTATCATCCTTTGAGGTACACATCAACTGACCTATATCAGATTTCTCTTGAATTGATTCAACAGTAGCTGGGTTTAGACTCATCATAGTATTGCCAATTGGATTCTCAACAGGTACAAGAGCAAAAGTGTCAGCTAAATCTGCATCAGAACACATATTAACATCTGCTGCTGGAATAACAGGCTCCAGTTGTGACTTGGAGTCTGGCTGGGAGGACCCAGAAAGGCCTGATACCCTGATAAAATGATTCACTGTGATTTCATGGTTATCTTTTATAACCTCCAGCACCAATTCTTTCCACAAAGCTTCACAAGAAGATGTCCACTCTCTAAGATTTTGAAAACCCTCTTTCTCCCGTAAATCATACCAAATTTGCTTCAGAGAAACTGAAATGTACCACTCTTGCTCATATTGTTCAATCAGCTCAAGAAACAACCAAGTCCCACGTCGGTGCCACTCCTCCTCCAAGTCATCCCAATCTTGAGTAATCCGTAAGTTTCCAATTTCAGCAATCATTTCATCACCCAAATCAGGGAAGAAAACTCTCCTCTTCTCCAAACCATCTTCATAGTCAAAAATCACACCTTCCCACCAAGAGTCCATAAAATATACATCCACACAGAGTCCATAGTAAAGACTCCATTTGCTAATCTCTATTTTCAGAGGCAATGGCCTAATAGACCCACGATAGTTACATTGATTTCCACAGGGACAACCAATGCCACCTACTACAGGTGAAGGAACACCCACAATGTCAACAAAATTATCTGAACTATCGTCAACGAGAATATGATCATACTTGACGTGACACCCTTGCTTATCCCATGAAATAACAGTTCCTTGATGCCATGAACCCTGAAACCCCTCTTCCACACTCCTCACCTACAAAATTCCAACATTTTTATGCACAGAACCAAAACTTCCAATGCATCAGATATTCATACTTTAAACAGTAAGTGATCAACCAAGGACTCTCAAAATTTTGAAAAAAAACTTCTAAGTTAACATTGCATGGCTACCAAGCAGACCCAAAACCAGGTGTATAAGAATGTTAATAATGAGATAAAGAATTAAACAACACAACGTAGCTCTAATCACACTGATTAACAGCATTGGAAACTTTCGGCTATAAACGAAACCAAATTAGAAGTTATAACCCAGTTTCAAAAAAAAAAAAAAAAAGGTTCCCACATTAAGAAAACTCAATGAGACACCACAGAAATCACAACCCAGGATTTGAAACCCCCTCTAAAAAAAGAAAAGAAACCCACCAAGAAGAAGCATATAATTGAAGGAAAATCATTCAAAACCAGAATGGGCATTAACCACATTACCTCAACTTTGTCATTAACATCAAGAATCTTATTTTCACAGATTCTCCGACGTTTCTTTTTCCTCAAAACAGAGCCTTTGTCTTCTAAAACACCAACCACCGCCATTGGAGACCTCCCTCCCCAAAAAGAGAAAACTTGATAGTTGATACCCTTCTAACTGAAGTACGTATTAACCAATGCCAAGAGAGTTATAGAGAAAGAGAGAGAAAAACAATAAAGGGTAAAAGAAGGATAACGAAAATCGCATTTAAAATAACAGCTTTCTTCTCTCTCACATTTAGTTTCCCTTTCTCCACCCGATTCTTTCTCACCAAGAAACAGCCTTATATACTCTACTGTCCTCTACATGTATCATAAGAAAACCAAACCTTCTTGTGCATGCACTATCATCCGTCCATCAACTCAGGACCCATCCGCAACGGCTGTGATTTGTTTTTCTCCTGTTTCACGTTTGTGCAGGAACGAAGATGTCGTCCGTCGTGTCATCAATATATGAAATTAATTTGTAATTTTAATTTTTAAAAATTCGTTTTGATCCTCGACGTTCGTGTGTTAAAAAAGGGTGGGGCCTTTTAAAAGCCTTGTGATTATCGTATGGATTGATTTCCCGTCCGATGGCAAATGGGAATGTGAAAAGAGATCTTTAAGTATAATTATCAAATATCTTTACTTAATGTTAATAGTTGACTCCACCTAATTGATTTAAGGCAATGGGCAATCTCCAATACATATATATATATTTTTAAACCACAAATTTAATTACCTAAATAATTAATGTGATGATTTTATAATATTAAATCTTTTAGACACCTTTTGTCTTTGATATATATATATATATATATATATATTACATTTGGTTTTTCAGAGTTTCCATTGCTTTTTCCAATGGCAAAGAAAGGTTGTTTATCGTGTGATTATATTCTTTTTAGAGTCTATTTGTTTGTTCATGTAGCATGCATAGCTTACCATGCAAACACAAGAGGAATTGTGTGACTACGAAAAAAGCATATTCCGAATTAAAATGGATAGAGTACTGCTGGTGATCATCTTTCTTTCAATTCTTGTGTGAGTCTAGAAGTTGAATGTTTTTCTATTTATTCATCCAAATTTTGAGGGAAACATTGATAAGAAGAATCCAAATTCATTCATGGTGGTTATTTTATGTATTACCCACATGAATTTTGACTGAATTTTGTCATTCTTCAGTTGCTATACATACATACATATCCCTTTAAATTTTCAAGTAAGTTAGAGTAAGCAATATATAGGAGGTAGTTCCCGAATTCTAGGGGGATTGTTTTTACTCTTTCCATGTTGACATAGATATCATTTAGGTAAAGCTTTTTCTAAAAAAAATAATTTAAATAAAATCAGATAGTTTTGTTTTACTATAATTTGATTAAACATATTTATAACTGACACTCACAAAAATTAATTAATGTTTTTGAAATGTCAATCTTTCAATTCTGCAATTGTAAAAAATAAATAAACAAAAATGAATTAGAAAGTTTGACTAAATCATTATTTGATTATTTATTATTATTATTATTTATAAAATCGACTTAACAAAAACATCTGGGTAAAAAAAATTGTCTGATTATCATTGTTTGTTTCAGCCATCATCACAAAATGAAATCATTAAGCCAATAAAAGCTTAATTATAATTCTATTTACTAAACTTGAAACCTTCAAAACCAACTATGAATCCAAAGACTCAATATCTTTCTGTCCTTGTGCTCGAAATTCATTTTTTAAAATCTCAATCTTTCAATTACGCGATTGTAATAAATAAATAAACAGAAATGAATTAGAAAATTTGATTAAATCATTATTTAATTATTTATTATTCTTATTTATAACAGTTACTTAGCAACAAAAACATCTGGTAAAAGAAGAAGAAAGATGTCTGATTATTGATATTTGTTTCAGCCATCATCATAAAATGAGATCATTAAGCCAAGGCTTAATTAGAATCCTATTTACTACGCTTGAAACCTTCAAGCCAACTACGAATCCCAGGACTCAATATCTTTCAATCTTTATGCTCGAAATTCATTAATTGTAACTGAAAAGCTTATACGTAGAGCTTCAACCATCATCACAAACTGAAATCATTAAGCCAATAGAGACTTAATTATAATCCTATTTACTAAGCTTGAAACCTTCAAGGCCAACTATGAATCCCAAGGATTCAATATCCTTTTGTCCTTGTGCTCGAAATTCATTGTAAGTGAAAGGCTTGTACTTAGAGCTTCGGATAACACAGTCAAAATCTGGAAACACAAAGTAATTTACCGAGATTCGATCTTCTTGCTTGTACACCCTCACTCTATGCTTCGCACTGACGTACCTGTCATCGCTTATAGCCTAAACCAAATCAACAAGTTAGTAAAAAGTAACATAAACCATGCAAAAAAGTAACTGTATTCGCACTTAGTCATAACTTGTCGGTTTTAACTATTATGTTTTGATTAAAGGTTAGAAAATGATATTAGAAAAGTGCATGAGAGCTTAAACAGACCTTCATCATTTCACCAAGATTGATGAGCAAGGTGTTGGCAACGGGTTTCACAGGAAACCATTTGTTGTCCTTGTAAACTTCCAATCCTCCAATTTGATCTTGGCTCAAAATTGAAAAAAGAGAGCCGTCTCTATGCGGTCCTGCACCCCAAGCTTGCTTACCTTCAGAAATTTGAGGGTATCGGTGAGCACGAATAAATGCAGTTGATTCTGCTAAATATGATTCGGATTGCCTTGGATCTAGATTGAGGTTTTTCGCCATAACTTGGAAGATAGTTCTAGCAATTCTAGCGAGATGTTTTCCATATTCTTCCACTTGATGTCTAGTGAAACCACAAAGAATAGAGATCTTGTTAAATTTAGAATGAAAACCAAAGAAATACAAGAATCCAGACACACACATATGTTGAAGACAAGTTTAGCATAGTGACCAAGCAGGCAAGTTAATCTTACTTCATGTTTTTAATGTCAATTTATGTGAATATAATAGATTATTCTCAAAATATTTAAAATAGTTATTAAAAAGGGATCTAGAAGAAGGAACGTAAGACGCACATTTATAACTGCTGTACCTGAAAGAGTCAAGCAAGGAATCTTGAGTTTGGAACTGTGAGAGTTGAGTGACAGGAAAATTGATGACTTCTGCCCAACAATTGAACATATCCTGCGAACTTCTCAAGGCAGCCCCTGATGAGCTAAGGAATACAGTTCCCCAAACGTAAGATAGAGGACTGCTTATAACGGCCTGTTTATGCTCAAATGGGAGGGAGAAAAGCTTTCTGGCTTGGTCCTGGATTTGGCTTAGAAGTGTTGAAGGCACCCCATGGTTAACCAAACGAAAGAGACCCCAATTTTTACAGGCCCCATCAAGCTTCTCCAGGCATTGAAGGTCTATGACAGGGATAGGATCCAAATCTTCGATATGTTCGATGCGTTCATCAGGGTCAATGTTCTGGGTTAGATTGCTATGTGGCCTGAAGAGAGGAGGGTATGATTTAATGTTCATTTCAAAAACATAAATGTTTTTTGTTCTTTACTTTGTATCTTTGCAGCTATATATGATTATGGTTAGGTGTCGAAAAAGCTGCTTTTAGAGTAGTACATTATCGTCTATGGCAAGCACTAGTATGTTATGCTACATACAAATGAAACATACTACATAACTTTGGAACATTACTAGATATTCAGAGCAATTATAGTAACGGTTTTTTTATAGAATATAGTATTATTTTGTCCGAATTCGGATTGTTTAGTTATTAAAACAGGACCTGAAATGATGTATAATAATTTTATGAATTTTTATTTATTATAAATAATATAATAAATTATCAAAAAATTAAATATCTAGAAAACTCATCCTATTCTAGAACAAACCCCTTGAATATACCATAAATAGAGCTGCTCCACAACAAAAGCATCAAAACTAATGTTAAACAAACAAAAAGAAAGAAAGAAAGAAAAAAAAAAACTGATTAACTGGTTCAGTCATCAGATTAGCTAACATGATTAACCCAACATATGCTTAAATATCCCTATTAAGCTTAAAACCTTCAAGGCCAACCTTATATCCCAGTGTCTCTATATCCGTCTGTCCTTGTGCATGAAAATCTTTGTAAGTAAAAGGCTTATAATTAGAGCTTTGTATAGTACAGTCAAGTTCCGGAAACACAAAATAGTTTATTGAGATTCGATCCACCTGCTTGTTCACTCATAATTAGAGCTTTGTATAGTACAGTCAAGTTCCGGAAACACAAAATAGTTTATTGAGATTCGATCCACCTGCTTGTTCACTCTTACCCTGTGCTTCACACTCACGTATTTATCATTGCTTATAGCCTGATCAAAACAAAATATTGTCAGCAAATTAAGCTATAAACATAACGACGTAACAATTTAATCATAAATTAGTGTATGATCATAAATTAAGAACTTGGTATTTGGTAGAACACCCAGTTTGAACTTCTTGTTCCAAGAAGAGTCAAGAGCTTATTTACCACTAGTCTGCACTGAATCAAAGTATTACAATGAAGTAGCCGGATGCAAGTACTCAAAGGGGAAAAAGAGATTGTTAGGGTTTAGATGTACCTGCATCATATCTCCAAGATTGATAATCAGGGTGTTGGCAATGGGTTTAATAGGGAACCATCTGTTTTCTCTGAAAGCCTCTAGTCCTCCAAGTTGATCTTGGTTCAATATTGAAAGAATTGAGCTGTCTGTATGGACCCCGACTCCCCAGGCTTGGCTGCCTTCAGAAATTCTTGGGTACCGATGAACGCGAATAAATCCAGTTGCTTCTGATAAATAAGATTTTGATAGTCTCGGATCAAGATTGAGGCTTTTGGCCATACCTTCGAATAAAGTTCTAGCAAGTCTAGCCTGGTGCCTTCCATATTCATCCAATAAATATCTAGTGCAACAATAAAGATTTGTGGCTTAATATCTAAATAAATCTTTAAATTATATCAAGAAAGTCAATTTAGCATATATAATTTTTTTACAATAAATCCCTTAATTTTTATTTTGAATAAAATAAACTCTTCTCATTAATTGTTGATTAACTTTTGTTAGTCAACGGTACCGTCATGTTAATGTGTCATCTTGATAAATTCAATGTCACGTGATAGATGATGTGGCATAAAAAATTACTGACTTGAAATTAGGTTTTTTCCTTTTCAAATGTCCAAAAACTATTGATTGGAGATTTGAAATAAAAAATTAAAAAAAAAACTAATTGTTTCAATTCTTTAACTAATTACCATCCATCATTCGTAATAAAAAAAAATCTAATCCAATTTTTTTAGTTTGATTGAAACCATTGTTGCTCAATTGAAAGTTGGTGTAGAGAAATTCGAGAATACTCAAAAACAATTTTGAGAAAAGAAAGAGTAAAGGTAGGACACACAACGTTTATTATATTGAAACTAATAAAGACACGTAATGTTGATTTACAATAAAATAAAATTAAATCCTTCTTTTCTCTTTCCTAAAATCTGTAAGGAAAATCTAATATTCTTTTCTTCCCAAGAATCTATAAAGAAAATTTAATAGTGTCGAATTTTATTTATTAACAATAATAGATTCTCTCTTTACATCTGATTTAAAAAATTCAAGACTACTCAAAGAACTATTTTTAGAAGAGGAATAGAAATTGCATACAGAGAGAGAAGAAAGTAAAGGCTTGATGATTTCAATATAATAAAAGTTAGGGAATATTGAAGAAAGTAAAGGTTTTTTTTTTGTTAGAAAGGATGATTTCAATTAAGAACATGGTAATTAGTTAAGAAACTATGACAATTAGTTTAAAACAAATAGGTTATTTTTTAATTTTTTATTTTAAATCGTAATTAATAATTTCTGAATATTTAGATGGATAAAAAAGGAAAAAAAACTCAATTCCTAATCAATAATTTTTTATACAACGTCATCTATCATATGACATTAACGTCATCAAGATAACACATCAACATGCTATATGGAAAATAATGTGCCAAAAAAATTATTAATTGTAATGTTGAATAATGGAAGTTAATTAACAATTAGTGTGAGGGTCTTATTTGATCCAAAGTAAAAACTTAAACACTTAATTAAACATAATAAAAATTAAATTAACTTTCTTAATATAATTAAAGGATTTGTTTCCATATTTAATCAAGATTTAAATTATTCAAGGAATTAGAGAAAAATGCATCCCTCATAGGGTGCCTTGGATTCATTAAAGAACAGATAAAAATAATTGTCAGTATCTAGATTTCGAATGCAAAAGTAAAAAACCTTACATTTTGCTTTAATTTATTATAAGAAAGAACTTATTAGCCTGAACCTAGTTCTTCAAGTTAAATTCATTCTTTTTTTCTTTGTCACGTGACTCACCTAAGCTAAGCTAAGTTTTGCTTAATTAGTGACTAATCAGGTTGATGCTTGATCCAAAGAGCCGTCCATGTGAAATTAACATGCGCAACCTAGCTAGCGAGTTGCCTACCTTTCATCGTCAACAGTACGGTTGATGTGGAAAATCCAAAGAAAGCTATGCTTGAAATGATACAGTCAACTACAATAATTGGCCTAGCTTTCCAGTACAGATGCACCATTATTTTCTTGCAACAGTGAATTAGTATAGTTAAAAACTGTTTACCCCAAATTTACCATGTCTATTAAGATTAGTTTGTTTTGACGTAAAATATATTTTAAAATATATTTTCAGAATTTATACTTATTTAAAAAATAAAAAAATTATTTCAAATATAAAATATTTTACAAATTAATAGAAAAAATATTTATTGATCACCTACAATGTCTTATACTCTTGTGAGGGTAAGACATTTTAAGAAGAACTAAAAAAACACTCTTATACTAAACGTAGTAATATAAGTTTAATGGATATTAATATTTAATTTAAAATATTAAAAAAATCAATATTTAACTTAAAATATTAAAAATATTAATATTTAATTAAAAATTTTTAACTTAAAATATTAATATTTAAATTATTCAATACTATAAAAATATTAAAAAATATTTTTTAATGAAATCATTCAATGCAATTAAAATTTTTATTTATAAACTCAATAAATCTTACAAATAGTTATAATAAAAAATATGTCAATTATGTTACTTAATGAATACACATTTATAAATATAAATTTTGAATGTTTTACACAATTGATAAATATTAATATTTTTATAATTATAGTAAAAAAATGGGATGAAATTTTTTTTGGAAAATTAAAATTTACTTTCAATATAGATATGTGCTTAAATGTTCTGAAAAATATTATCATTTATTTTATCAATTTTTATTTACATTTTTAATTTTGTATATGTTATATATATATATATATTTGGAGTGATGTATATGTTATATTTTAATTAGCAAGCAAACCCTTAAAACTAATTTATGTATGTGACAAGAAGGATCTTAGCTATCTAATCAGTCAGTATACCCTACTGAAATCGGTGGAAAGGATAAGAAGCAGATAAAGGTTTTTTACCTGAAAGAGTCAAGTAATGAATCTTCAACTTGGAACTGTGGGAGTTGACTGAGAGGGAAATTAATGACTTCTACCCAACTGATACTCTTGGAACTCCTCAGGATCCCCCCAGATGTTGTACGAGCCGTGGTGCCCCAGAAATAAGACAGGGGACTCCTTAGAATGGCCTGTTTATACTCGAACGAAAGGGCGAAAAGCTCTCTGGCTTGGTCCTGGATTCGGAGCAGTAGCTCTGAAGGAATCCCATGGTTGACCAAACGAAATAGGCCCCAGTCTTTGCAGGCTTCTCCAAGCTGGTCCAAGTCAAGGTATTGAAGGTCTATGTGAGGGATTGGATCCAAAGCTTCCACATCTTGGATGGATTCATCAAGGTCAACGTTCTGGTTTGGGTTGTTTCGTTGGCTAAACAGGGGAGGATAGGATCCCGTGTCCATTTCCTATTGGAGGAAGAGGAAAATTTATAAAAACTAGTTTCACTCACTTGCATTTCAATTGACTAGTACAAGAGGTATTTATAGGTACAATAAATGACCCTTCCCATCATCTAGTTGCATAAAACAACAATTAATAGACGTACGTGAATCACATTAATTTAAGATACATGCAATGAATTTAAACACGCAAAAAACTTCAGATTGCTAATTTCAACATTCCCCCTCAATTTGAAAATTTCTTCATCACCCCAAGTTTTGTTCTTAATCTACAAAAATCTTTAAACTTGAGAGGGTTCCTACAAAATATCTACGACTTGATCATGAGCCTTCATTTACTTGAGCTCCATTTTCTTTCTAGCAATACATTCTCTAATGAAATGATATCTTGTGTCTATATGCTTGCTTCGATCATGAAATATTGAATTTTTAGCGAGTGCTTGTGCGGACTTGTTGTCAATGCAAATCTCCGTAGCTTCTTCTTCTTGTTAGAATTGTAGTTCTTTCAACAACCTTCTAAGCCAAATAGCTTAAGTACAGGAAATTGCAGCAACTTATTCGGACTCACAAGTCAATAAATGGAAAGAAATCATACATCTGTTCTTCTTGTGCCTCTCAATTCCATGTAGTATCAAACTTAACATGTCGACTTACCACAACTATTAGCCTTTTGAATCCGAATCATAACCAATAAAGACAATGCTTGATACTTGGATCATTAAGTTTGGATCTTTCATATTGGGGTACATGACCATATCCAATACTTCCAAAGACTTGCAAATGATTCTCCAAGCTTCTTGAGGAGTTTGATCTTTGACATTTGTTGTTGGAGATCGGTTGGACAAATAAACTGCACGAGCAATAGGTTCAGCCCAAAACTCCTCGAGCACATTTTTGGCTTTCCAACGCGCATCTAGCCATGCTAAGAATAGTTCTATATATTCTTCTTGTACGCTACTCCATTTTGTTGTGGTAATCTAGAAAGTGTTAAAAGAAATGAAAAGTAGGAAATATTTATTTATTTATAACAAAAGAAGATGGATTAATTGGTCCACACTCATGTACCGGTAAAAACAAATAGAAGTGGCTTGGTTGCTCGTGACATGGATTCCTTTGGAAAACTTTTACTGGCGTGCTTACCAAGTAGGCATGCTCTACACAATTGATTGGGGTGATTGATTTGAGGGCCTCTTCTTTTCTCTCGTAGCTTTGAGTGCACCAAAGTTCAGCTGGACAAACCTCATATGCCAACATCATGCTTCAGTCTTGCACACTAGCCTTCAAGCACTTTGGATCAATTATCTTGATATTCAACTTGAACATCCTATTGCTTGAGATAAAGATCATAGCGATCAAATTAGCATTTTGATCTCTAATTCGATTTTTCCATGATAAGTTCATATTTCTTTTCAAGAAGTCGTCTTAAAACATAAGATATTACTTTTCAATTTAGTAGCATAATAAACAATATCAATCATGAGCTTATGACTACCATTTTTTGAAAAAGTTAAATGGGACGGTTCTTGCTGTGGGTCTTGTTTGATACTTTGTTTTTGCTATTTCTGATAAAATGATCTTGATGCAACCATTGGCTATAACTAATTGTGCTGAGCTCTCATCCTTAGCAGATACCCATGTACACTAGTTTTGATGAGAGCAAATTGTAAACTTCTCATCTCCAAGAGCTGAACATTGTTTCCTAATTTCACTTTCATCTCAAATCAAAGAGTTAACACATGTCAGGCTGTTGTTCAAAATGCACATCTTATCATAAATCTTCCAATGCCTCCAACAGTGATTTCCCCAGGCCGGCTTATCAACAAATTGCTGAAAGACTTTTGTCGGGGAGTGATCGATGGGATCTATATTTTGAGTTCGATGACGAGCAGGTTGTCACTTTAAGTCAATTTGTTTAATCATTCACAAAAAGCAACAAAAAATAAGAGACAAGATTCACATGGTTTATCAAATCAAAATCTAGTTCTGCACTTCCAAACTGATATCACTAACTCAAAACTATATATCCCGAGTATAGTATAGTATAGTGATTTGATGTCATAAAAATGTAACCCTTTCGACATTTGTTGAACAAGTAGTAGGTGTAATTTCATCATTCAGGCCCCGCCAAGGGAAGTACCAATTGAGAGTGCGAAAAGAGGGTTGCTCTTTTAGCACCCAAAAGAGAAAGTGGAGTTCCTTTTTTTAAACTCTTTATAACTTTCATGCATCTTCATCTATCATTGATTATCACTATTTAGTAGCAAAAATTGTTTGGACATATTTAGAAATGGAATCAAATGGAAGGGTGAAGATTTAGATATATAAATAAATTAATATTTATAATCAATGATTCTTTTTTAATAGTTCACTGAAAGAGTTTTATAAGTGAAAAACTCAAAATAATAAAAAGTTAATCATAAGATTCAAATTTTTAAATAATTTAAGCCAAAACATACCAACTAATCAATTAAATTAAACAATTCAAAGATGGGGATTCAAATTATTTATACCATTTTATCATGGTTGGTAAGTCAATGCTTCAGCCTTGATTTCAATAATAAAACTTTAGCTAGCTGGAGATAAATGCAGCCTAACTGCCCAAGTACACGAAGGTAACAACGGGTTTGCAGACCTACTTTCTGGCGACATATTGAAAGCAGCCCAACCCTATCTCTCTATTTGTCCACAAAGTAGCTAACTTAATTATTGAGAGGCAAAGAGCAGCCAATCCTTTGTCTACATCTTCAGTTCTTGAGGGTTCCACATTCCACTGCTAGCTAGTAGTTTTTCCATATCCTCTGACATATTTTATATTAGGGCAGGCCTTTGGTCAAAAATGGAAAGAACAGAACACACAATGAGCACTGAGATACGCATTTTCCATAATCAAACTTCTGCTGCACACTCTTAGTCATGATCCCAGGAATAGGGCAGGAAACATGGGATTAAGACGTTGAAGTCTAACGTTTTCCGTAATTAACTAGTAACTAGAAAAGCACACCATAAATGAAAGAACCCATGATCGCTAAGGACTAATCAACCATCTGCAATAAGCCTGAATCTTTCGAGCCCAACTTTATATCCTAGAGTCTTGGTGTCTTTCTGCACTTGTTCTTGGAAATCTGTGTAAGTGAAAGGCCTGTACTTTGAGCTGTGGATGACACTGCCTTCTGCTGGGAATACGAAGTAGCAAATTGAGAACCGCTCCTCGCGCTTGTTCACTCTCACTCTGTGTTTCACACTGATGTATTCGTCATCGCTTATAGCCTATGTCACAAACATTTTAACAAAAAAGGTGAACTTTCCAACAGTAATGAATATATATATAGGGATATTGGTTAATATACATCTTGGTCTCATTTCCTCAGGTTACTTATATGATTGACATCTTGTATATGGAATTCACTGACTGTGTGATTTTGAATTCCAGAATAGGATTTTCGGGGAGTAAACTTCAATTGTGTAAGTAAAATTATTCAGAAAATTATGACAAAGTAATAGGAGATGAAAGCTGAAAAGAAATTAAAATCAAGTAAGATTTTGTAGACCTGCATCATGTCACCAACATGGATTATAAGAGTGTTTGGGATTGGGTTAACCAGGAGCCATTTATTGTCCTTGAAAATTTCGAGTCCCCCGACTTGGTCTTGGCTCACTATAGAAAGCACTGAGCTATCAGTGTGTGCGATCATACCCCAAGCCTCATCAGCCATGGAGCCAGATGGATAGCGGTAAACACGTACGAATCCAGTGGATTCTGCCAAGTAAGACTGGGATTGTTTAGGATCCAGATCGAGATCCTTCGCCATTGCTTCAAACAAGGTCGTAGCAATTCTTGCGAGGTGCCTTCCATATTCTTTCAACAAAAGCCTAGCGAAAAGGACAGTTAAAGAAAAATATCTTGTTACACAGAAAGAAATAAAAGGAGTTAGACAAATACATATCAGCCTGTAGAAGCTCATCACTTATCATTTTGATTAGCAAGACATAGCAAAGTAGTAAGGTGGGGCATCTCTTTGTGAGTTGTAGCTTGGATTTATGTTATGTGAAAGGGAGATATAATTCAGTTCTTATAAAAAGTTTTACACTACTTTGAGCGACCATGATAGTCATGTCGAGAACTGAGAAAGAAGATTCGTTTTAAAAATATGCAGACCCCAAGGACTTTATGGTTTTTGTTTATATATATGATGGCAAAGAATAATTTTCTATTGATAGAAAAGCCTAAGACATTGAGGGGCAGTGCCACTTTTCTTCACTAAAACATATCAATCAAAAGCTGTTAGAAAGTCATTCTTGCTCCTTCATGCTTTTGATGATTTTTCCTTCTTTGCATTAGCTGACAAAGCATGCAATGGGAATGAATAATTAGTTGCTCGATATATAAAATATCAAGACGCATTATATATACTCTGAGAGGATCCTAGGCAAAATGAATTCAATCTTACTCGAACAACTTCCATTTGAGTTAGGTTTAATTCGATAAAGGCATCTAGCTAGATAGATATGGGCAATCAGACAAAATTGTTAGTGTCAGGATTTAGGACATGAATCTAGTTATAGTTCAGGCTTTATCATCATTCATAAAGTAAAAGTTTTAGCGACTAATTAAGATCATTAAATATAGTTATCCTTTTGTAAGAAGAATGAGATCCAAATCGTTCCTCTCTCTCTTTATATTTTCTCATATGTACGTATATAAAGATCAGTAATACGATGAGGATGCTCACATGGACCCCACCTATGAAGTAAGACTAGTTATCCTTTTCTATGGTATTTTGTTTGCTACATTTAGTTCAATGTTCATGACATAAATTGGCATTGGGACATATATAGTTTGACAACTATGGACGACGACCATCTATGATTAGCATTCTCCGGTCGTCTCCACAAAGTTCATCACAAGCAAAGGGAACAGTGGAAAGAAAAATATTCATTGTACCATCAATTTATGATAGTTAGCCAAACCGACGTATTGGTCCCACAGCCAGGAAATTCTTGATGAATCTAAGACTGACAAATGAGGTATGTGTTATTAAAATATATCCAGTTGCAGATGGTGGATACCACCTCCCCCACATCCAGAAAATATAACATCATCATACTCAAGTGCCTAGAAATTAATTAATTTCTTCCTATTTTAAGCTTCAAACTATTAAATGAACCATATGGTAAAAAATGTAAGGCATGGGAAATTAAAATTCAAAGAAAGTCTGACGATTGGTCTATTATTTTGTTACATACATTTTTGCCAGGGGTCTGAAAAGTTATTGATGCTGACCTTGCAATCTTCATTTTATGCAAAAGAAAATCCGAGACAGTTCAATCATTTGGTCACTTCGTGGTATTATTGCCCACCCAAAAGCAATACAAATCTCAAAATGCCCACCAAAAACAATCAACAGGGAAAGGACAAGAAACAAAATGAAAACAGTTACCTGAAACAATCAAGCATAGGATCTTCAGATTGGAACTGTGGTAGTTGACTGAGTGGAACGTTTAAGCCTTCCAACCAGTTGATATTTAAGGCACCCCTTAGGGCATCCCCGGATCGGGTAAGGGCAGGGGTGCCCCAAAAGTAAGACATAGGGCTTGTGAGAAGGGCTTGCTTGGAGTCAAAGGATAGAGCAAATAACTTTTTGGCATGGTCTTGAAGTTGGCTCAAAAGGCTTGGAGGAATCCCATGGTTGACCAAACGAAAAAGTCCCCAATCTTTACAAGCCTCTCCAAGCTTATCCAGACTAAGAAACTGAAGATCTACCACGGGAATAGGTACCGAACCCTGAGTGTCTTCCATGGCGTTTTTCAGTTCAGCAGCTATCTGGGGAGCACCGTTGAGATGGCGAAAGACTGGAGGGTAGGAATCAAGGTTGCTCATCTCAGGCATGGTTTTTTTAAATTCACGCTTTACGACGGCTAGATGGACGGGGTATCTATATATAGAGAAGAGCTTTTGTCTTCTTAGGAAGTTAATTTATTCCTGGTAGGGGCCCATTTGGATTTTTCCATGAAACGTGTCTATCCGGTCTATATCTATGTCCTGGCTGACTTGTTTTCTTTGGCATTTGGCCATCTTTGCAGCTGGGGTATCTTCAAAATCTGCAGCTCTTGGGTTGGATTCCCCTGCTTTAAACGATAAGCACTGGAAAGCCTACCTCATTTCCCTTGCCTGGCTGGTCTTGAAAAGCCTTCCCCTGGTGCAGTGGCAGTGCAACTTTTCAATCAAAGTACACTAATTCATGAGGGTTGCTTCTGGAACCAGGAGACAGGGGCCATGAAGTAAGCAAAGCAAAAAATAGCAAATGAACGTGGGTCTGTCCATATTACTCAGACTGCCCCCCCTTATGGCCTATGCCGTAATAGAAAGTGTCCATATTACTCGCAACCGAAATCCGTGAGGTTGTATTTATTACACCAAAATGTTCAAATTTCTGACAACTACATGGGTGGACTACTATTCGTAAGAGGTAAATACTCATAAATTCGTGATTTATTTTATTTTTTAAAAAGTTAGTGAATTTGAATCAACGATGATAGATACAAAAGAGAATAAATTCATGATTTATTATATCCACATCATATATTAAGGATCAATTTAATTACTTCAGACTGTCCAACCACTTAATCACAAGTCTTTATATGCTATTTGTGAGAGGTCAAACAACCAACCTATATTTGTAAGATTATCAATGAGTGCAACTCTTCTGCAAACCATTAAGGCCGAGTGCAGTTTTACCTAGGCTGAAAACATAAACCCGTCTCGAGGTTTTAGTTTAATTATGAAGATGGGCATGAAATAATCAATTAAATGTGGGGTTATAGGTCGGGTTTGGGGCATTCCAAGATCCGCCTTAACTACCTCTCATTTGCCATTTCCACATTGTAACACGTGGTTTGGTTTCTGGTTTGAGAAAGAGAGCGAGAGAGGGGAGATTGAACTTTCTAGTCACTTGGCAGAGACGAATGTTCGTTAAAATCCTAATGGATTATAGCAATTGCTCAAGGCTCGTAGTGGCCTACTCTTATGTTTGAATTGAAAGAAAATGGAGAGGAATAAGACTCCCATCCAATCTTGCATAGAGTAATTTTCTAGTCAAATGCTCATTAAGAGTGACAAATTTCATTTTTTTTAATATTAAAATTGGGCAAAAGAGGAGAATTGACGATGTTGGGGTGGTGATGTGTTGAATGTTGATAGGTTATATAAAAGTTGAAAGGAATTTAGATCACCACTTTAATAGAATCACCACTTTAATAGAAGCAAGACATCATTGTCGGAGTTTGGATGTTAGTGCCCTACTGCTACTAAGTTTTTTTCCTACTATTTAATTAGTGACAAATATGCTTATGGATGAGCAATTGACTGGTTTAGTTGGTTCAGTTAATTATATTTAAGGATCAAATAAATTAAATATTTTTAAAAAATATTACAATTGATTAAATTTTAAAGATGATCGAATCGATTAAATATCGAATTGATTCGATTGATTCGATTTTCAACCAAAAAATCAATATTTTTTTTATAAATTACAATATTTAAAATTTATAAATTTTATCTATAATTATAAAATATATAATGAAAATTAGTAATGAAAATATATATTTTATATAAATTTTTAAAAAATATAGATAATTAATTTATTCTTTTGGTTAATTCGGTTTAAAATTTTTAAAATAAAAAATTGACCAAATAAACCAATTAAACCAATAAATCCAATAAACTAATTAGATCCAACCATTTTACTTGAATTACATTCAATTTGATTGAATCATTGATCCAGTCCAATTTTATTTACCCCACCTATTTCCTACTATGCTCTACCCCTTTTTCTCTCTTATATTTGAAAACATTTGCCATCTTATTCATTTTCGTTTGTTTCTCCTTTTCCTCCATTTTCCCACGCTTATTGAAAAGATAAGTTTCCTTTCTTAGACATGCTGAAATTTACAAAAGCATTTTAATGTCTCCAAAATTTAAATTAACTTTTAACATAATAAAGGTATCAAACTTTAATCTTTATTTTTTTTCTTCATAATTAATGTATTATATTTTTAATTTATTTGGAATAGTGCATTCACTAAAAAATATTTTTTAATATTAAAAATTTAACTAATTTTAACAAATTCTTTTTTACAAGATTGAAGGATTATTAATAATTTTACTTCCAATATCAATATATAACACGGACGAATTGTGTTAATGTTAAATTATGGTACCATATTCAATGTTGTTAAATTTTGTTGTTGTGCTTGTCGATATATATAGGGATGAGTAAAATTGGATTGGACCAATGACCTAACCGAATCGAATACGATTTGGGTAAAACGATTTAGTCTAATTGGTCAATTAAATCTAGGTCTAAAAAGTTTGGTATAATTGGTTTATTTGGTTAGTTTTTAGTTTTAAAAATTTATTATGTCAAAATTTATGTAATATATATTTTTATAACTAATTTTCATTCCATATTTTATAATTATGGATGAAATCTATAAATTTTACATTATAATTTTTTTTAAAAAATGATAAAATTTTGACTTTTTTGACCCAAATCAAATTGATCGAACCAATTTAATGTTTGATCAATTTTAATTGATTTTTAAAAAATATTTGATTTATTTGATCTTTAAGTATGATAGATCGAATTGAGCAAACCGTTCAATTGCTCATCTCTAAATATTTGAATATAGAATAATAAAATTGATGAAATATTGTCAATTTTCAACACAATTAAAAGTATAGTGATAAAATTTAATATCAAATGGTAAGATAATGATATATTTAAAAAAAAAAACTAGGGGTAAATTTCAGAAACGCGTGAAACATGATGGCATCAGTCACCGTCAACCTGTATTTTTCCCATCTCTAGCAGAGATAAGTTGCTCAATGGGAAAGGCTGTACATTGTTCTCGGGTCCCCTTTTAAACCATTGATGATTAAGCTTCAAAAGTAAAGTGCCAAAAAACAATTGCTCTCCTGCCTGGTTGGCAATGAGAGGTCTTCCCCGTCAGTTTATGGCAACAAGGCAAGGAGGGGTTTGGAGTTTGGGGAGATAGAGAGAGAAAGAGCGAGACAGAGAGACGTGACGGGAAGAAACGATGACAACAAATAATTTAGAAATGACAAGGAAAGTTAAAGAGGTGATGGGGATTGGTTACTGAGTGTACGAGATGGAGCTAGTGCGACGAGTGATGGACATTGCAGGCCAATTCCTCCATTTATGATTGTCGAGGTAATTCATGACTGTGATGGTTGTCCTTCTTTTTGTTTTTTTGGACGAGGATATATTATAGTCCTGCAATACATTTTTGACCTAGAGATTTGTTCTTTGCAGACCCTCTTTTTTTTTTTTGGTGAAACAGGTTACGTGTCATTTTAAAGAATATCTACAGAATTTTTTAAGCTGTTTAAAAAATTTTAAATAAAACTTCCTTCTCTTATTATCGGTTAAAGTAATGCAAAATCACACCGAATTGAAAACGAATCAAAGTGAAATGAATTTCATTTTTACGATTCCATTAGATTGATATATATGTGGTGATATGGGGTAATTAAATTCGATTAAAAAGATATTATCCATTCGATTTTCGAATTGAAAACTTTTTTAACTAAATTAATTGAAATCCATATTAATTATATCATAAGAGGTACTTTGGAATTTTTTGGAATGTTGGACTTTTGTTGTTGGTTGTTTAAAATGTTGTTCAATATTATTGAATTTGCTTGAGTAGGTTAACATTCATATTTTAAATTTTTTTATTAAATTTTGGGAACATGACCTTTCGGTATTTAAGTTTAGTTTTCGGTTCGCTTTTAGTTTTTTCATAAGATGAGTTCAATTTATTCAATTTTAGAATTTTCACTGATTTCATCAAATTAATCGATTGCACAATCTTAAGTACATTCTTTAAATTTTTATATTTTTATTTCGAATTAAATAAACTTTTATAATTAACAGTTGATTAATAATTATTTATGTCACATGATACTGACATAGTATATTAATATGTTATAACAAATAATAACGTAACACAATGATATGCTATTGTGATATGGTCACGTGATAATTTTTATTTTCTACTTTAGTCTCACGTAGATACAAAAGTGAAAAGTAACTTTTTGATTAATGACAAATTAGTCAATAATTAATTATAAGAGTCTATTTAAATCAAAATAAAATTATAAAAATATGATTGAATGTAATAAAAAAACTTATATAACTTTCTTAAATAATTTAATTTTTTTAAAAAATATTATAGTTTTTAAAAATCAAAACCAAACCTACACAGTCGAATTCAACCAAGGACTATCATAGCAATAGGGTTAGAAATTTTGGAACCATTGTAACAAGAATGTAACGAGATTGTTTTTGATGAGAACCATACCAATTACGATATTTTTTTATTATATAACTAATCAATCCCAACCATTAATAATGTTATGTGAAGCTCACTTGAAGTTTATATTGATGGTCATATGAATCCCAATACTCATTTTCTTTATTGAGATTGTATAATTATATAAATTAGTTGAAATAAACTATAATAGATATCATATGGTCAACCAAACCATATAAGGTTGCTAAAGAATTTTGCTCTTGAAAATAAATTTTAATTTTTGTAAAAATTTTGATATAATATTTTTAAAAAAATTTAAATAAGTTTTTCTTTTTTAATTATATTTAATTAAGTTCTTATACATTTATTTTGAAACAAAAATTTTTTTTGATTAACGGTTGACTTATTATCATTAATCAATAAAAAGTCACTTGTCATTTTTTTATTTAGCTGCTCAATTAAGAATATGACAAAAAAATTCCTCATTTTGTTTGATAATAAATTGAATAATATTATTTATAATCACATAAAATATAAATTAAAAAAAAGAAATACTCAATCTTCGTGTTCCTTAATAAATTATTCGCGTTAAGAAAAATTAAAATTTCATGTTAATTTTGTCAAATTTAACAAGTGAACGGCCCCACAAAAGCCCAACTGCTTTGAAACAAACGTCCATGATGTTATCTAGACTTTTCCACAACATTCTAAAGTAAATACGGCCCGAGTTAAAGCCGAAACACTTTTAAATGGGCCAAACCTAAAGCCCAACTGACTTACCCCATTGACCCTATCTTCTCTTCCAAATCTCAGCCCTTTCTCTTTCTCTTCTTCTTCGCTGCGTCGAGACTCCGGCAAATCACGATAGCAGCTTTGCTAGGCCCCCTCAGGTCAGCCTTACCTCTCTCAGTTTCTTTTTTTTGTTAGATCATATTCCTCGGCTTCCTGTTTCTGGAAATAATTTCTGGTTCAAGTTTGTGGTTTACAAGTTTTTTTTTTTTTTAAATAGTGCTTTTTTAGTTCTCATTTCTTTTGTTTGTTTTGTTAAAGAAAAAATTTCACATGATGGGTTTTGTTTGGAGAACAAAATGCGTCATTTTGATTGTTATATGGAATGATTTTGTTATAATTTGTGTTGTATTTTAGTTAAGTGTTCAATTCTGTAGCGATTTTTAGGAAGAAAAAGCTGAGAAAAAAAATCGCGAGTGGTAAAGGAAGGGAGTCTTAATAAGTTTCGTCTTTGATTTTGTGATGTTGGTTTTTTGAATTTATGTTCATAATAATCTTTACTATTGTTTGATTATTATGGTTTTTGACTCTGTGAGGGTTTTTATATGCTTTTTGTTTCAGTTACTAGAACAACTTAGAAACGAGTTGCGGCAGTCATGGCCAAGCACCATCCCGATTTGATCATGTGCCGGAAGCAGCCTGGTATTGCAATAGGACGGCTGTGTGAGAAATGTGATGGCAAGTGTGTAATCTGTGACTCCTACGTGCGTCCTTGCACCCTTGTGCGGGTGTGTGATGAATGCAACTATGGCTCGTTCCAGGGTAGGTGTGTTATCTGTGGAGGAGTGGGAATATCTGATGCATATTACTGTAAGGAGTGTACACAGCAAGAGAAAGATCGGGATGGTTGTCCGAAAATTGTTAATCTGGGGAGTGCCAAAACTGACTTATTCTATGAACGTAAAAAATATGGTTTTAAGAAAAGATGATTGCTGGATGATTTTATCTGTAGTGTGATTTTCTTTTTTCTATGGTTATGTAGTTGAGGAATGAGGGATTTTAAAATGTCGGAATTATAGTTAAGGCTTTAGGTTTTGAGATTGTTGTCTGTTAAAGATTTTATCTTCAAGAACTCCAATATAAGTGTACCAGAGGCCTGATCTACATTTTATCTGTTATGGAAATAGCTAGTTTTATTGCTTATGGAGTTCTATTAACTGATTTGCTCTTATCTGATTCGTATTTGTATCATTGCGTCTTTACATAGATATAATGATTTACTTTACTATGTTTATGCCTTCCTTTTGGTCCATGTGAAAATCTATTGGATCTTGCGGTACATGATGTGAAGTAGCTTTCTTTTATTCTGTCAAGTCTCATCTTTTTTTAAGATTTGAACATAAACCTTTTAATTTGAAGACCTTAAGTTTTAACTGTTAGGATATTTTGTTAAGGACATGTCACTATATGTCTATTTGTACAATCCTTCATCATCATTCTACAAATTTATGTGATTCCTAGGGTTCTTTGTGTTCTTCAACCCGTCTATTTCTTCAATTTTAGTGACTTTCAAGCTGGTGAAGCTCATCTTTGGACAGAATACAGGGGAATTCATGCGATTACAATGAATACTTTGCGTTTTGCTAACTGTTCATGACCTCAGTTCAAGTAACTTTTCGAGTCATAAAGTTAAGTCTTCTGAACTAATACAAAGAAAATGTTGATTTATTAATGGTTAACTGAATGATGGTTAGGATGTACTTGTGAAATACCGCCATACTTGAATGGTACTTACCTTTCTCCTAGTGTTACTTTCAGTCATCTGTCCTTGCTTATAGATGCTTTAGTGAGCTGATACCTCTTTGGTGATTTGAGACAATCTGGTTTCTATTCTCCGTTTGTAACTGTGATTGTGCTCAGTGACTATAGCAAAAGTTGAGAGACAAATAGACAACATAATCTGCTTCAATTGGATATGGATGATGATGTGCTAGCAGAGATCATTCAAGTGGTGGTTGGATGAAAATTGATGCTAGATTATCTTTTGCAAGCAGACTGAATCACTAAGATCTTAAATTCAACAGCAATCACTGTACTCCAAAAGGTAAAGTGATTGGATGTTTGTTTATTAACTCCTGCTGTTGTAGCAATAAAGTTGTCGCTCTTCCTGTGAGAATAAAAGCAATTTCAATAAGGATACGATATTGTGGAGTGAAATTCATATTCAAAGTAAGGTGATTCATTTCAGAAACAAAAATGAATGCCTATCATCAACTTTTGAGCCATTCAAAGAAAGCAAAGGAGAAGAGCTCAGTTGTGGTTTTTGTCAATAGAAATGGGCAATTGACGCTTCTGCTATATTGTGCATTGCATTCAGATTTGGGATAAGATTGTTCCTTTTAGGCTGATCATAGTTTCTGGGAATTCATATCCAAAATTGGAATTAGATTTTCCTTTTCGGGTGGATGTTACTTTCTCTAGAACTCTCTTCATGGATCATATTTGTATCTCTTCTGTAAAATATATGAAACTATTTTGCTAAAGGGGGACAGTTCCCAGTTTCAACACTACAGTTAATACTGGAAAAACTTTGTTCTGTGAAGTGAAAGTGATGGAAGTAGTTTGCCCATGGTATTCACACAGACAAAAATGTCAACAGATATATCAAGTCTAGCTCTAGTGACTCCATTTGCATTTCTATAATGCCACTAATCTGAAAACCTTATTTAAAACGTTTTCTAGTGGAGAGAAATCTTCCTTTGATGGTTTCACCAATACAGAAAAGATAACGCCTCTCCAAGTTGCAGAAAGCCAGAGATAGGAGCTCCTCAATGACATTGCAAACTCTGCAATGCGGCTACAAGTAGCAGTATTTGGAGAATAAAACAATGGATGGAGTGCACTTTGAGAAGAGCAAGGGAAGAAATTGCTACTGCCATTGAAACCAGCCATAGGAAAACACCAGCTAGCACTCCAAAGCGGTACGGAAAGTGGATCAGTGTCAATTGAAAGAAACAACAATATGCTGATAGCAACTGCATTCATTTACCCCTAAACAACTTATTTTTTTTACACAGTTTTTCACTCTTAATAAGCCACTAAAATTAATTCTACTTTGCACAATTAATATGGCAATGCCCTTTTTTTTTTTTCTTTTTGGTGGCAAGTCATGTCTGTTTTCTAAACAAAATGATATTGACTAGCAGACTTGTCTGATTAGATGGCCGAAACTGGCTCCAGCTGACTTCCAGATTTCAAACATTATAACACCCTGTGATTGTCAACATCTTTCTCGAAGAGATAATGCTCCTTACAGCTTGAATCAATTACTAATCCATTATCATGGTTTTGGCCAAAATGCTTTATATTTTAAGCCTGGTACGATGAACCAAATCTCTATCATAATCCATAGCTTTATTGAAGTTTATATGATATTCATAGAAGTCAAAATGTCACAACAACATGGATTATAATTTATTAGAGTAAGAGAAATAGCGAGCCTCTGAATGTTCCCAGGTTATAGCGGCTTCCTTTATAAGCACTTTGTTTAGCAAGCATCATAACACATTTAACAAATATTGTTTTCATTATTGCTTCCAAAACTGGGAATTATGAATTTCCGCTTTTCTTATAGGTTTGAGAACTAACAACGTACTCTGAATAAATTTTGTTAATACCTTAACCAATATGCTTAGACCAGTACTCCTCAATATTTCAAAGCTTCTATATAAATCTTTTTATTATTATTATTATTATTGATTTATTTTTTGTAATTTGAGAATATCACAAAAAATCTCAATTTTCTAAGGAATTTTTACAATGTGAAAAATGATATCAGCGAAATATTCTTTAATCAAGAATACGTCGAAGACAATAATGAATGTGTATGTGCAATGGGAATGAATGAAAGAGTAGAATTTATTGTATTACGAGAGAACTATTAATTGGTTTGGGGGTGGAAACACAATTATGAGTAGCTGGACATTCATGTAGAATCTTCAGCACTTACTCCCATTGTTATTTGATGATTAACTTCTGTCTACACTCTAAACAATATATTTTCTGCCGAAACTTCACAGTTTATTACTATTTGGCAGTGTAGAATAGCTTGCAAGATACACATTCTATCAAGGGATATGATCCCACCATATAAATATATACCAGTGACAATACGAAAATTAAAATTAAGCATTACACATTAATTGTTTAAATCACAACTTCCAACTGAATTAAGTAGGATATATGTACCTACAGTATTTTACTCATCCTATCATGGAGTAGAGTGTACATGAGAAAAATGATTACGACTTTAGGATAGATAAAGCTTTCTTCCTTCCATTTCTCTTGTTTTTTTTTTTTCTTTTTCTGGTAAAGGAAGCGACAGTAACCTCGTTGACCAAATGGAGATCAACCAACGGCTCAGATCCAATCATGTAACAACTGTTGCATGAGTTGAACGTGGCATACATGATCTTCAAAACATCAACTCTCAGCATGAAACTTTTCTCTCTATAAATACGTCTTCCTGGTTTCTACCGGACTAGCAAATATTCAAAGGGCTAGAAAAATAGAGAGATGGGTTGTTTTGGAGTGAAGCTTTGCTTCTGCCTTTTGCTCACCTCGGCCATTTTTGCCTCTGCAGCTCGTAACACCATTCCACTTTCAGGTATGTTCTCTACTTCTCTTCCATTGTTAATTACTCAGTCATCCAAACCTTTAATTGCTTGCATAACCTAGTAAGTGTCCATAGAAAAGCACCATACATAGGATTTGTATTAAAATCGTTGTTGTGCGTGAAGCAAGCCAGTTTGGTTTACCCTACATGCAGGGTGGCATCCATGGATTGTCTTTGTTTCGGAAGAGACAACCTTCTTTGTCTGCAAATACAGATTTCCAATGGTTTTTTTTTTAATGATTTAAAGTTTAAACTATGTGGATTGAGTTGTAGTAATTGCGAAGTCATGTTTGTTTAATTAAACTGAATTTCTGCTCCCAAGGCATATAATTTTATGTTAACTTCATGATGATCACCTTCTACTACCAAACTAGCATTGGTTTTAGCTCAATGGTCGGTCACGTGAAAAGATGAAAAGATACAAGTATTTGTAAATTGTAAGACCTAGGATATGGAATCTTTTCATTTTCTATAAGACCTTAGTCGGGGACAAAATGCCTATAATCCGTTTGTGTATTGAGCTTACTTTGATCATTTTGCAACCAATATTGATTTTTTTTCTTTTGATTTTCAATTCATATAATTTATTTAAATTATATTTAAAAGTTTATAATAATCAAAGATTGCATACGTTAGTGATTTTATGCATAAACAAAAGTAATAAATCTAATGTAGCAATGTAGTTAAATGAAACATTGCATGGGTTATATATGTTGCAGGGGACAAGGTTGTGTTGGCCGCCGAGGGAAGGTCTCTAATGGCAAGCATCGAAGATTACAGTGAACCGACGGCAAATCGTGGCCATGATCCTCCTTCAAGGACTAGAGGTCGTAGCGGCAAAAATGGTGGTGGCCGCAGAGGTCGACTGGATTAATGCTACTTAATTTTTTTTTTAAATCTAAACATATGCCTCAGTATTGTGTATATGCTAAGGTTTTGCCGTGTAAGGTTGCTATATATGATTGCAATATATGTCAAATAAAGATTATTGTATTCTCTGAACTTTAATTGCTTCAAGTGTATAAATATGACTGCCTTTTATAGATAATATGCCCCAACAAGGACTCACCCTCCTTGCGGCAAAGCCACAAGCATTACTCCACCCCCCGGCATAGCCCGCCTCCGCCTCATATGCAATGAGCTCAACATATACTAAAATCTCTCTCATCTTTAACTCAAATGAAGATCAAAGTAGATATTTCCATAATTTAACAGAAGATTAATAATTGCAAAACCTTAGAACAGAGTTCCTCTTTTGTGAGATTGATAGGAATATGATCTCATCTTTGTGAGATCAATTCCATGAGAAAAACTTGGCCCGTTGGGCTTTGTGCTGTAAACATGAGTTCCGTCACGTGGCTTCTTGAACAATACACGTGGCACGAGCCCATCAACTCTGGGGCCAATGCAGCCTACCACGTAAACTGAAATCTTTGCACGAATCAAAAAGATCTAGAATATCCACAATCCTGGGACCTAGAAAAGGCATCTTTGTTTTCCCAAACAAATCTGCAACAGTTTCTTCCTTATGAATGGTAAATAGTAATCAGAAAGAGAAGAGCAGCCATGTTTTGGTATAGAAACTTAATCAAAATCTCAACAGCAACCAGACCGAAAAGCCCCATCACCACAAATCTCCTACTGACTTCCTTATCCCACTTCAGCACCGCCAACCAATCCCCTGCGGTGGCTCAGCCTTCAGGGCTGGGACCCACCAAGCCAAATGAGAAGCCAAGGGTGGTGGTGTTAGGGTCAGGGTGGGCTGGTTGCAGGCTAATGAAAGGCTTGGACCCCAACCTGTACGACATCGTTTGCGTGTCACCTAGGAATCATATGGTGTTTACGCCGCTCTTGGCTTCAACTTGTGTTGGGACTCTCGAGTTCAGGTCCGTGGCTGAACCCATTGCCAGGATTCAGCCCTCGATTTCTTCCGCACCCGGGTCGTATTTTTTTCTTGCTAATTGTACTGGTGTGGATACTGAGACCAATGAGGTAAGTGAAAAAAATGTTTCCTTTTTTGGGGTTAAAATAGTTATTTCCTTTTAGTGGGACTTTTGGACATGGGGGCTCTTTGAGAGAATGAAACGGTGTTGGCTCTAGGCAGAATTGGAAGTTAATTCAAAGCGGGGAGTCTGTTGATGATCCTAATTGCTAGTGCTAAATTTATGATGTTTATTGGATTTTTTCTTAAAACACGGCTTGATTGTTTGAATATTCTGGTTTTCTTCCCTCTTATTAGCATTGTTTTTTGGAACAATGAACTGGAGAAAAAAAAGTTGTGAAGTGGCTTAACAGTTAAAGTTTTGGCTTTGGGCTTTTGGCTATTGAGTTTAGTAAACTTTTAACAAAAATTTAGTTTTTAGAGAACAGTGTCGTTACAACAATCATAATAAATTGATGGATCTTATTTTTATATTGCTTGGTAGAATGAAATTGGTTGAATTAAGCTATAGCTGGTAGCATTCCTATACCAAGTGAATAATATGATATAATCTTCTTTTCTTGGTTGGAAACGAAAATGCTGTATGAAGTTTTTGAAGTTTGGGCTTTAGCAGTGGCTTAATCATGGAATATTTGGTTTGAGCATTGAAGGTGCAATGTGAGACTATTACTGCGGGAACTGACGCCTTGGATCCATGGAAGTTTAGGATTTCTTATGATAAGTTGGTAATTGCATCAGGAGCAGAGGCATCAACTTTTGGAATCCATGGTGTGAAAGAACATGCAACCTTTTTGCGTGAGGTTCACCATGCTCAGGAAATTCGCAGGAAGCTACTTCTGAACTTGATGCTATCTGATGTGCCAGGTAAAATACCACTTGATTGTTTTACCTTTTTTTTTTTGTTTCAAAAAATTACTGTAAATGCTGACTTTTACCATTTATGGTGGAGACAAATAACTCAAGTGTGATTAGATATTTTGCTTGCTGGTTTTGTGTTGAAGCAGGGGTTTCTGAAGAAGAGAAACGTAGATTGCTGCATTGTGTTGTTGTAGGAGGTGGTCCTACAGGAGTTGAGTTTAGTGGTGAACTTAGTGATTTTATTAGGAGGGATGTTCACCAAAGATACACACATGTAAAAGATTTTATCCATGTTACACTGATTGAGGTTGGTTTTACTTTAATCTAAGTTATGCAATACAAACCATTGATACTTCTTGATGTATTCCTCTAGTTTTGTCTTCCAACATATTTGTTTACACATTGCTGTTTGTCCCAAACTTTGCCTGGAAACATGGACGCCTACTCAAGATTCTTGCTGTTCTCCTGTATCATGTGAATTCCAGCATTAGGAGGTTCTCAATTGTAATAAAATTATTCTTTTCTTACTAGGCAAGTGAGATACTGTCTTCGTTTGATGATCGCCTCCGACGATATGCAATTAAGCAGTTAACAAAGGTGAGAGATAGTTGATTGATGCAAACATGAGTTTGTCTTTCCTATTTCTATTAAAGGAATTTCAATATCTCTTCATGTGTAGAACAGAGGATTTTCTTATTTTATTTTGCGCTCTGGATTTTTTTCATATTTAATTAAGTAGTTTTTCTCAGTCAGGGGTTCGTCTAGTTCGTGGGATTGTCAAGGATGTTAAACCTCAAAATCTAATTCTTAGTGATGGTTCAGAGGTTCCTTATGGATTGCTAGTGTGGTCAACAGGTGTTGGTCCTTCTCCTTTTGTAAACTCTCTGGGACTTCCAAAATCTCCAGGTGGAAGGTAAGATAGATTTGCAGAGCGACTTCTTTGTTCTAAAATTTTTCATGAAGATTCTCTTGATGTCATGGTAGTATGCACCTTATAAAAGCTTCTAACTGACATAAAAATTTAAAGCACGGTACTGGAAAATTTTCTTAAAATGGATGAATATAAATTTTGGACTTCAGCTGGTTCCCCCCTGATATTGAGGAAGGAATGTAAATTGATTCGATTTCATGCCAGTTGATTAGATGCCCTGCCCTGTGTCATAAGTGCATTATCTTTGAATTTACCTGCACTAATATCCTGCTTTGTGAAGCTTACTTTATTATGGGGTTGATTTTAATTTTATGACTTATTCCTTGTTGCTAACAGGATTGGTATTGATGAGTGGCTTCGAGTTCCTTCTGTGCAAGATGTGTTTTCAATTGGTGACTGCAGTGGGTTTCTGGAGAGTACTGGTAAACCTGTGCTTCCAGCTTTAGCTCAGGTAAGCTAGGAAGAGGTCTGACCTTTTTAGAGCTCTCCTTCAATTCTTTTTGTGCTTGTAAAGCTCTCTGGTGGAAATTGGACTTATTTGTCCAATAAGAGTTACCTGCCTGTGTTACTTCATGAACTCATTGCACTGACTAAGTAAATCAAAGTCTACCTACGTTTAAGTTTTTGTATCTTTGAAAGGGGTCATATCTTGAAGGGGACAGAATTGAGTCTTCTTAATGATGTTTTATTTAAGCTGCTCTTTCCATCCAAAATAGGGGTACAATACAAAGCTGTGTAGCCTATTGGATGTCAAGGACTATGGTGGACTTCCTATACTATCTTTTTAGAACATCTGTACTCTTTATTCCTTCAAGGTTGTGGGTATCTTTTGTTGCTTCAAAAACTGTGGTGGAAATGTTTCTCTCTTGGACAGGTTGCTGAGAGACAAGGAAAGTATCTGGCGAACCTATTGAATAATATCAGTAAAGCTGGTGGAGGACATGCTAATAGTGCCAAGAACATAGACTTTGGAGATCCATTTGAGTACAAGCATCTGGGAAGCATGGCGACTGTTGGCAGATTCAAGGCTCTTGTTGATCTGAGACAGAGCAAGGTGAACGCTCATTCATTTTTAACCTATCACTTTTGAGCTAGTAATATTGATGACTTATGAGCCGTCTTTGATATTTCCTGTAGGAGGCAAAAGGGATATCTCTAGCAGGATTCGTCAGCTGGTTTATATGGCGTTCAGCATATCTAACGCGTGTTGTTAGCTGGAGGAACAGATTCTATGTTGCTATTAACTGGCTGACAACTTTTGTGTTTGGTCGTGACATAAGCAGAATATAGATTTGAAGAGAGGTCAATGCCAGGTTTAAGATCTGAATCCCCTATTTCTCTCAATTCTTTTTGTTTCTTCATATGCTTTTCTGTACCTTTTGATTGCATGGATGATCGGATTACAGGGCATATTATGAATTTATAGTAGTACCAAGTTTTAATTGGGTGTCTAATTTGTAATTTTTACTAAAGGTTAGCGGCTTGGAAAGTTCCTCTGGTGTTCATCGGAGAATGGGATTATCAATGTTGCAAGATCTCTAGTTGTTGCTCTGCCGTGTGAGCCTCCACTCCAAAAAAGGAATCCAATTCAATAATAACACTATTGATGCTATTGACTAAAGCATATCATCCCAAAAGTACCTAAATTTCCCTTTGGCTAGTTTTTTGCTGTTCTTTATGCATTTTGTGTACACAGAATTAAGTGATATATTAAATCCACGGCAGTGTAGACTGAACTATATAAATAAAGATCATTGAGTTACAATAGATGCTCTATCTCATGCTTACATGTAGGCATCTCCACCATATGTTGAAGGTGGTTGCTAATACCTTCTCATATCATCAATCTTTAGGACAGCTTCGTTGCTGAAAATTTAACATTTGATATGCCAATTTACGCGGACAAAGTAGCAAAAGATTGGAATACCAGTAAAATGAAACCGAAACATGCTTGCGGATTTTGTACTCTCACAGAGCCTTGGCACGACAGTAAGGTGTTCATATATAAATCACCAAGTAAACAGCCGACCCATGCATACCTAGAAACAAGTCATTAGACACACTGCAATGCAGGAAAAAAGAAGCACCACGAGAGTGGCACAAAGCTAGGTGCCAATGACTAAATGATTATAGAGGATCGTACGTAGAAAATTTTCATTGGGTACTGGAAAATTATAAGTATTGACGTTTGCAACTGACATCGTTTCTAAAGTGGCGAGATAAGTGAAAATGGAAGCTCCATACAGAGTATATAAACCCTGCTCCCATTTCTTTTAGATATTTTCGCTACAGCAATCTAAGAACTAATCGTAGACAACCTCGAGCCTGGGACAATTCTGCTTACTTTCAAACTAAAAGCTCATATGTCCAGCCTATGAGCTAAGGCCACACTACTCCAACGTTGTCAGTTACTGTTGATTTCGCCAACGTTTTGCTGACAAGATCTTTTAGCTCGATCTCACCTGGAAACCTTCCCTCCTCCAGTTTAGAGAAAACCTATAATTTGCAGAAGTGAAAAGGTAAGTAAGCGAATGGAAACATGAATTCCTGAATTAAGAGTTAATGAAAAGAAAAGAAAAAGCTTTCAACACTCCTCACGTACTTATGTCAGGGACAAATAAAAAACAGATGAGAAATGAACGTAACTTTATTATAATACCAAAACTCAATCTAAGGTTTTCCAAGCAGCTAAATGAAACTCCATGAATCAATAAGCAATAACAATCTGTAAGTACGCATTCTCCAATGCTTGCAAGTATTAATTAAGTTTGGGTTCTCAAATGCCGGGAAATAAACAAGGAAGAGACTAAGATGGAAGCAAAATCATGGACTGTTTCATAAATCTTGGAAGCTCCTAACATTGGTTCGTGATCTTGTTCAAGGTTGAAAACATCTAGTTACGTATCATGACAGTGGAAACCTTTATATGTATCATCAATCAAGAATCTGTCAAGGATTTTCACTAATCCCACCATATTAAATTCCTGACAAGCAGAAGAAATTCAAGCCAAATCATCTAAAACCAGACATAAGATAGTAGAAAGGTCACTTTACCAGTTCATCATTGCAGTAAACCTCGAAAGCCCCTGAGCTTTGCAGAAAAGACTGCAATACATTCCCAAGAAGCCAAGCACTTGCAATGGACCCAAATCTATTTGCACGCAAAGAATAATACCATGGCGGTGGTGTCATAATCCCAATCATAGGAAAAATATGTTCACCTGCCATTATAATCCCTATAACTCCAAACTGAAAAACTGGAACCACTTTCGAAAGCAAACGTTTTGGCAATGGTGGTGGATAGTTAGCGAGGATTACATCAATTCCAGGAAACTGGGTTTCTAACATTTTCTTCATTGTCACCGCGGTTCCCCTGCAAAATTTCGTCGTTTACTTTTTAATTCTTCAAATACAGTATCTACGTTGTACCAAGGAAAAGGCAAGTATGAAAAATAAATATGAAATGGAACCTGTAAGAGCAAGAAGCGCAAAAGTTGATATTCACGGTGCTGCCATAACCGATTCCTCCAAGAGCGCTGGGTTTCTATAAAGGTAATAAAACGAGAGAAAAAAAATTAGATAAATTAAAGAAGAAGTTTACTAAAACAATTGATCAATGGCTAAAATTACCCGTAAAGGAATATCTAGGGTTTCATCGATGAGTGGAGGTTTGGGTTGACTGTGGTGGTGGTGGTGGTGGTGGTGGGACGGCGGTTTGGGCGGCGGAGGAGTGAAGAGGCTGAAGAGATCGGAGACGAAGAGGACGAGAGGCAATCCTAGGAGAAGGAGCTGGGCTCGATCCATGGCGGAGATGCGAAAGCCAACGAAAGATTGGGAACTTGGGGAAGTTCGAGAGTGGAGGAACGATTAAAAAATGTTTTTGGGCAAGTCAAATTAACTAACAACCTGTTTGGGTGATTGGATAACTCTACGCGGATCAAAGATGGAGCAAACCCGAAAAAATCTGAAACGGGTGGGATCGGAGTACGTTGCGTTGTTTCTGGAAAGTTGACTTAAACGTTCGTAGAGTTCGGTACAGAGCTTTCTTTAATTTTTTAACTTTCTTTCTTTGATCTTTTAGTCACGACTCAGAGTCAAGCTTCCTTGCGTTTGCCTAAAATGTACTTATTAAAACAACTTGGTATTTGAGAAACGAGTCAAACCAATTGTTCAAGGGGTTTGCATAACGATAGCAGTGGGAATGGTAAGTATAATATTAGATTTTTTTTTATTCTGTTTTTTTTAAGCTAAATAAGTTGAAGTTACCAAGCTATCCCTCCTACTTCTAGATTTACTTTGTCATGAAGCAATAGCATTGAATTATGTTATTAATCTTCAATCTAAATTCATAAAACACAATAATTAGATAAATTTATAAAATCCCCCACCCGCACCCAATATTTAACTCTAATATAAAAAAAATTACAGACTTAAATAAATTTTTAAATTATTTAAAAATTTCAAGAATATTTTTATTTTTCGATATGATTAATAATTTTTTTTAAATTAAATAATTTTTTATAATTTAAAAAATTTAATCATCATTAATTAAAATAATATTGATCATTTTATATTAACATTATATTAATGTGAAAAAATAAAAAAATCACATAATTGTACCTATCATGTTATATTAACATCATATAATATAAAATAATAAATAAATAATTATCATTAATTAACTGTTAATTATATAAAAATTTATTTAAATATAATAAAAACTTTTAGATATTATGCAGTCTTTACTTTTACCTGACTCAGTCAATCTTCACCTTGATTTACCGAGTTATGAGACAACGTCAAGCCCTTTGGATCGGGTCAAACCCGAGTACGAACTCATAATTTACAAGGTACAACCAATATAACATACAGGACTTTACCAGAATTTAACCGCGGGAAGGAAAGTCCGCGCCCGCCAAGTTACACCTTGACTTATCTCCTTCAACTAAAACTCCTTTGTATAAAAGCTTAACTCCAAGAAAAATTCAAACAAACAAACAGCTTCAGTCTTCAGCTAAGCAAACCAAACAATTGTTTAACCTTAGTATTTCCGATTTTTGCAAATGCAAACCTTCCAACCAACCGCAATTTCTTTTACGTTCAGGTCGCCGTGAAATGACTTCACCAGCACCACCTTCCACAGCGGCCGCAGCGGCGGAGTCCATCCACCGTTCACTCGCAGAGCTCACTTCTTCCTCGTCCGATTCCTTCGACAACCCCCGCCGGTTCACCGCCTTTGTTTCTCGACTGCGGCTCCTCCTCAACCACAACCACTTCCTCAACCCCGACTCTCTCCCTCCGGCTCTCCAAACAGCTCTCAAAGGAATCGCCTCGGATCTTTCCAAAGCCACCGAAACGGTGTCGGTTTACCGTAATAGAAGCAAGATCTTCGTCCTCATCAACTGCAAATCTCTCTCTTCTTCTCTGCAACAGCACTCCTCCGCCATAGCTTCCTGGCTCGCCTTGATCGAATCTTCCCTCTCCGACAACCTCCCTGAACTCCGCAAAAAAACCTCCGATCTGTCGCGTGACATGAAACAATCTCATTTCACCGTACAAAATCTCACCCCAAAAAAATAAACTTTTCTTTTTTTCTCAAAATATAAATATTAACAAATTCGTTTCTTTTTCCATTTTAGGTTACTGAAAATGAAGAGAGAGTGCATCGTACGCTACAAAAAGAAGGAGAAGGAAGGCAAACAAGTAAAGCAGTACAAAGCGCGATAATAATGGATTTAGCGAGATGCTTAGGAATTGATTCCGATAACCACGGGGAGTTAAATAATCAAGTTAAGTTGTTAAAAACGGATTTATCAAACGCAAATTCAGTTCCCGCAAGGCGGATTTTAGTGTCCTTGGAGAAGATTTTGGATAACTGGTCAATAGTTCCGGGAATGTCAACCTCAAACGTTGACCGTGATTTTGAAGAAGAAGCTCACATTTTACCTTTTAAGAATTTTTTGTGTCCGTTAACAAAGGAAGTCATGAAGGAACCCGTTGTGTTAGAGTCATCACAGACTTATGAACGAACGGCAATCAAGTATTGGTTCGAGAGGTGTTTGGAGGATGGAAGGGAGCCGACGTGTCCGGTAACGGGTCAGGTTTTGAAGTCGTTGGAGATGAAACCGAATATTGGATTGGCGGGTGCTATTGAGGAATGGGTTAATAGGAATGTTGAGATTCAGGTGAAGGGCGCGGTGGAGCAGCTAAGTAAGGAGGTGGAGGTGGAAGGTGTGGAGAGGGTGTTGGATGTGGTTTATAAGATATCAGAGGAGCATCCTTCTAATAGGTTTCGAGTTCGAAATGCTGGGGTTGTGGTGATGATTGTTACGTTGCTTAGGAATTGTTCAAAGAGTATTGGAACTGTTTTGAGAGGTAAAGCTCTCGCAGCTTTGCTTAGCATGGCAAAGGATGAAGAAAGCAAGGTTAGGACTTCCATTACATGCTCTTACATGTTTTATTTTATCAATGTGGAGAGTAAAAACTAGAATGTGATGGAAAAAATTTGGCTGGATTTTTCTGCTCCTTATTTACATTTAAGATTGGTTGCCGAATTTACTTGTATGCTTGGTTGAGTTATGTCTTCTGGAAAAGATATGAATTTGTTTCTCATATGAAGAAAGGATGATACATGTAAGTAATTAGGAATATTAAGTGCTTGAGGAAGTATTGAACTAGACAACGTCTTGTAATTTTGAGTCTTCAAATGTTTGCCTGTATTTCAATTTGGCAATTATTATACTTGCATATTTCTAGCTAAATTGTTTGTTTTCAATTCTCTCACACAAAAAAAGGAAGTAGAAATATTGCTTGCACTTTTGTTATACATATTTTATGCTTGTTGTTTGACAATGGAAGGTCTGTTCTGGAAAAAGGGTTCTGTGATGCTTATCATGTCTAGTTTCTGATATTGTTTCAAAATGTTTATTAGAAAATAATGCTTGAAGAGGGCATCACTAGATTGGCCATACATAGTCTTATTGGAAGCTCAGAGAAAGAGAGGGAGTATGCTGTGAAGTTATTACTGGAGTTCTCTAGTGATGAAGCTTGTTGTACGAGAATTGCTTCGGAGAAAGGAGCATTAGTTCTTCTCTCAAGCATGGCAGGAAATCTGGAGCACCCTGCTTTAGCCAATTTGGCCGAGGGGGTATTGACACAAATGGAGAAAGTTGAGGGTAGTGTTCAGCATTTAGCAGCTGCAGGAAGATTTGAACCCTTGCTCAGTCGATTGCATGAAGGTATGTCTAATGCTAACGCATTTCATGTTTGTTATTCAATTGATATAGAAAATGGGGATATGAAATATGTAAAGTATCAGCAGTTCTGGAGAAAGCAGAGAAGCTTTCTTTTTATCATTTGCTCAAAGTAGAATTTATGATATTACATAAAAGTGAAGGTGCTCTTTTACTTTGAGCAGGACCTGATGATGTCAAAATAGAGATGGCATCCATTATTGGGAGAATGACCTTGACAAATAATAGTAAAGAACGAATTGCCAGGCAATGTGCTCAAGCGCTAGTTGAGTTGTTATCTAAGACAGAGGGAAGAACACCAAGCTTGCAAGCATTAAATAACCTGTCAGGGTTGGATGACAATGCAACCATTCTTGTCGATTCTGCTGTACTTCCAGCACTGATAGCTATTCTTTTACAAGACCAAGGTGCTTCAACAGAATGGAAAGAATTAGCAGCATCAACAATTGCAAACATAGTATCAAATCCTGGGCACTGGGAATTAGCTGCAATCGACAAGAAAGGAAATTCAATGCAGTCAGAATCAGTAGTCTTTAGTCTTCTTGGACTTCTTTTTGTTGCATCCCCACAATGTCAAGCGTCTATTCTCCGCATCCTATATGGAATGGCTTCCTCACCACAGGCTGCAGGTAAATATTTTTTTTGAATTACCTCTGTGAAAACAATCATCTTCTTGACAATATGAGACCATTATGTCTTTGCTTATAAAGAAATTTGTGAAGGAATTTGGACTTCATGTACATATATTTGCATTAACAAATATGCTATTTGTTTGCCTTTTTTGTTTGTTTATTTATTCAAATATGTTGGATCTTTCAGAGTCAGTAGCCACACATATAAAAAATTCTGCGGATGGCATCAAAACGATTATACCATTTCTTGAATACCCAGAGGATGAACACAGAATTTATGCTTTTAAGCTTATAAGAGTACTCACAGAAAGGTTTGGTCATGATTTAGCTCTTGAGCTTAAACCTTCTGACAAGCTTTCCCTATTAAAAGAGAAATTACTAGACGACCAGTCAACAGACAGTGAGAAATCTGATGCTGCATGCATACTTGCTAATCTTCCACTCTCAGAAGATGAGGTAAAAACAATCCTGGGGGCAAGCTTTTTTCAATGGACAGTAATGACTCTTAAAAAGCAACAGCGTATCTCTAGTGGAAGAACATCCCGACGTACATCAAGCATGGCAGAAGGACTTCTAGGCCTATTACTCCACTTTACAATGAGCCTTGATCAAGAGACTATTGATGTGGTCATGGAGTATCAACTCATGACCATTTTCTGTGAGCAGCTCAGTTTTGCTGCAAAACCTAAAGTGAAAGAGCTGGCTGCTGTTGGATTGAAGAACTTGTCTGAAGCTGGAAGGTTACTTGCACCTGCAGACTCAGAACCATTACCTCCCCAAGGCTGCTGTGCTTCCTTGATGTTCTTGTTTCGGAGGGCTTCTCCAGAACCTTCCACTTGTCCCATACACAATGCTCCATGTGAAAACAATAGTCAGCTGTGCTTACTAAATTCCAATTGCATCAGACCCTTGGTTGACATTCTCCATGATGAGGATATGAATGTTCAAATTGCTGCAATTGAGGCTCTTTCAACTCTTGTGTTAGATACTTCCAATGGTTACAAAAGAGCTGTCGATGAGCTCGAAAAGCATGATGTTATTGCATCTGTCATTGAACTTTTTACAGAACTTCGTCCTGGGTTGCTTCAAGAGAGGGCACTTTGGATCATAGAGAGGGCATTGAGAGTGGATGGCCCTGCCCATAAGTACTCACTCAATCAATCACTGGTTAGGGCTTTGGTAGAAGCCTTTAAGCATGGGAATGCTAACGCAAAGAGGCATGCTCAGGATGCTCTTACCAACCTAAAGCAGCTATCAGGAGTAAGCGGAAAAGCCTCTAGTCAATCTCGACCAAGGAGGTAGGTAGCAATGGCAAATACCAATTGTTTTTACTTCTTCTGTGTCAATATTGTTTAACGCTATGATGCTTCTATTTTGTACAGCATTCACAGATACCAAATTTTGTATTCATTACTGTATGAATTCATCATAGATGTTGTGTATTCATCAGGCAAGAAAATTGATTCATAAATTCCTTTAATCTTTTCCCTGCTCAGCAGCATGATTACATACAGTTTACTCCTGCTTTAGAATTTAGAAATTCTGAAAAAAAAAAAAGAAGAAGAAAGGTTCTCTAAGCTGATAAGCATTCTTTTGAGCACTTGTTGCAATGTCTTTTACCGACAACATGCCCCTCAATTGTAGAAAAACAAGTGACATGCCGAAAAAAGAGGAAAACAACTTTGCCCCCAGACAATTCAGCAGGACTTGGTGTTGATGGACAGGAAAAAAAAATTATATGTTATTTCTTTATTTTCACTGATCTCAAAACATTTATCCGACATAATTGAGCATGTGAGTTAGCTTAATCTGACTTATAGGGACATACAACAGCGGCTTTAAAATCATTAAAGCCGAGTGACTTTCCTAAGTTTTCTACAGTCTGCTTCCTTCACATGCCTGATTTAGTAAATGTCTTGGACACTGAAACCCCATATTCACCGCTACGTTTAATTAATTAGAGCAAAATCGATGCAGCAGATTGAAAAAACAAATATATATATATATATATATATATATATATATATATATATTCTTTCAGTAGGAAGAGCAGAGTATCCCATTGAGAAAACAAATAGAAAGGAACAGAAACTGTTGTAGCTGGCGACTGACAGCAAACGACTTTATTATATTTTGATCCATATAATTAATTTTTCTGAAATTTTTTGTCAAGTTTGGGTGGAGGATTTAAACTTCGAATCTATAAAGCATTACATGTTTTTATCAATAAAGATTTGTTGAATGTGTTGATAGTTTTAAACAGTTGTTATATATTGATCCAATTGAAAACCTTTTTCTGTAAGCATTAAATCAAATTCACAGATCATTAGCCCTCTAGGTTAAGTTACATACTTGGCATGCAATCCATATGCTGTTTTTCTCCTCAAATATGATTATATTTATATACACTGTCATCCATTATTTTTATTTTCACCCAAAAAACGTGTGCTCGAAATTAAATCTTTTTAAACAATCTAAAATTCTGGGAATTGGATTCTGAGAATGCTGTATATCAATGGATCCACAGTTGCAGGAGAAGATGACTTGCAACATAAACTGTCTAAACTGCCCAAAAAGGACCAGTTAACTGCCAGCGCCATTGCAGCAAGCACCACCCGGTGACAGACTAACATTGGGCTGCCATAGTATATATCCGGCCTCAAAGCAATCTATATTTATTTTCATCAAAGGTACGTTGTCCCTGCTTTCTACTATTTTAATTTCATAATTTATAAGTTTAATTAGATAATAAATCTATGTCTAAAAAAAAAAAATGATGATATTAAATTATGTTATTCACGTAACTAACTTTTTTCATCATCTATTGTCATTTAATTTTAATTTAACATATTCAACAAGTAACCCACTGTTTACCATATAAAAAAAAAAGGTTTTTCCATTTGAGCAGTCAAAGTTCTTTGTCCTAAACCTGACAATTCTATTCAAGTAGCCCCATTTTATGATCAAAAAACGTATTTCCATTGAGCAATCGAAGCTTTTTGTCCTCCACGTACCGACAATCCCATGCAGCCAGCCAAAAAGGGTTTTTGTTATAATCAAACTCTGTGATTATTAAGCATAGTAGGGGGCAAAAAATTTAGGTTTGCACGTTTTCTGGCATTATAATCATAGTGTTTTACGATGGATGATTGTTATAATCAGACTCTTTTGAGTGTTAAGCATAGTGGGGATGATATTTATGTTTGCAACTTTTCTTTTTTTGCTTGCATTATTGATGTTTTATGATGTTGCATTGTGACCACCCCAGATCTTGATGTTCATACATTTGATTTCAGGATGTCAATAGGCAGCACTTTCGTTACTTTGTTTGAATATTGAGCCCACTACGGTTTTGACATTATGCAAGCCGAGTGCAACATCACCATGATTTTGTACCCATTCAAACAAAAGAAAATTTATATCATGGGGCTATATAAATTGTAGATTAATTAGCATTAAAGCTAACCATTTAAGAAAGAGGATAATGGTTCAGTAATAAAGTTGTGTTAGAATGGATTTAACTTAAATTTAATTCATACTAAGTATTTAAAAAAAAATAGACAAAATGTCAACGGCGACAAAAGCGTGATTGGATTAGATAAGAGAAAATATCATGTAACATATTTCAAAAAATAAAATAAATAGTATGTTTCAATCTCAAATCAAGCAGATAGAAAGATTTTAAAAAATTTATAAACATAAACATTATAAATCCTATTAACTTAATTCTTTCGAAAATATATAAAAAAGATAAAATTAATTCATTCGGACAAAATTAGTTTTTTTTTTCAGATATAGACGATTAAATATAACCACAGACCAAAACAAAAATGTTTACAATTTGTTTCTCCTCGAAAATGCAATTCACAAATAGTCGACAAATTGGTCCAGAAAACAAGTGTTTCTACCCCCCACGCCTTTTGCATTCTCAACCGTCAAACTATGAATATTAATAAGCATATTTACGTAACTTATCATGCAGTTTGTACCTCATAATATTTTCCAAATTAATTAGCTGATTAATTAAGAAATTAAACTACTGATGAAGTAGTATAGAAAATTATGAAGAACTCTAAATAATTAAAGACAAGAAAGATGTAGAGATGCCCTTTATTAGCTTTTATAGCAATGAATCAAAAATTTCAAATTACCTTTGCTTTCTTTCCCATGTGTTAATTGTAGTCTGACATTTTACATGTGCAAAAGGGTTTGCATGAAGGGCAAGTTCAATGGGGATCTCCCCAATTGCGTAGCTTTTTTTAACAAGTAAACTTAGTTTAGGTCTAGACTTAGAGCCTGTTTGGCTTAGCTTTTTTCTAATTTAAAAATTATTATAAAGTTCTTATGAAAAATAATAGTTTTTTAAATTAAGTTAAAGTTGTTGGTTAATTTTTTTTTTATAAGTTCTTTTTTATAAGTTATATTTTTTGTTAAAATTATCATAAAAAGTATTTTTTTAGAGAGTAATATTGTAATTATTTTTAACAAATGAGGATTTTTTTGAACAAAAATAAAAATGTTCTTGTATTTTTAAAAGAAGAGAAGAAAAAGTTCTTCATTGGAGCTTTTTTTTTAACTCTTTTTTAAAAATTTTGTTTTTTTAAAAAAAGTTATTTTTTTTTAAAAGCTTCTCAAAAGATCGTGTTTGTCTTGACTTTTGCTTTTAAAAAATAAATAAGTTAAAAAAAAGTTGGGCCAAACATGCACTTAGTCCTTCCATATTATATATTTTCCTATGTAGATTTAAGTTGTTAATTTGCTAAAGCATTTACATCTTCCTTGACAATATGCTCCCCTTGATCGTCCCCATTGCCTAGTTTTACATAAAAGAAGAAGAATTGTCCAAGTTTAGTTTGTAGCATTGAATCAGACTTAAACTTCATATACAGCTTCTTCAGGTACGCTGCCATTGCATTGCTTTATTCTCCTCTTTCCCATGTGCATGTTGTTTATTAAAGCATTTAACCCATGCTTTTACAATTTAAAAAAGGGGTTTTCTTTAAGAGCAAGGTCGAAAAACCTCCTGCGTAATTGCCCAAGGGACCCTATTTGTTTCCAGACCTTGTGAAGTGGATTCTATTTCTTTTCATCATCTTTTGGCCTCAGTAAGAAACCTCTAAACTATTTTAAAATGTATAACATGCAACACCTTCTACGATCTAACCTTGCCTCTTCTTCTTCTTTTCCCACCCCTTTTTCACCGTGCTAAAGTTGGATTGTGGTCTATAGAATTTGTTCCCTCATTTCCGATAAATTAGAATCCTGACTTTGAAGAATAAGTCTACTTTGTTCAGAAGTTATTCTTTCTTTTATTCCTTCATGATGATCATTCGTTTCAAACAATAACTTCCATTGCTTTAATTAACCTTCCGCCTCTCCAATCTCATCGATGGGCATTTTAATGGACTGTTGACTTATTAATTTGCATGATAAGTTATGCTTGCGAGATCATTCTTTTCAAAACTGCCGACTTCTTAAATTGAACAGCATTTCCAATCCCCCATTGGTTGATAGTTTTCATGTACTTTTGCAGCACCAAAAAGTTTGATATATCATTATTCTGAAAGGAATTAATTATCTTTGAAAAGATTCAAAAGTCCTACTGCTTCAAAGAAATTCCCCAAAAATCTTCCTCACTTTTATTTCACCCGATCACAACTGCAATGTGAACGTGCAGAGACTTATGAGTGACTTGTGGCTCAATTCCAACTTATTTATTTAGTTTAGCTAAGTGAACAAGTTGGGAACTAAAATTGTAATCTGGTATAATGAAGGAATCAAGATTGGACACGGTAAGTTAATGACCCACCCTTCATTTATACTCATCAAATTCATTAAGCATGAACTTGTTTACTATTAAGCACATTGCTTTTTCAAGGGGAAAGTGGTTGACACTTGACAATGTGTCAAGAAGTATAGCCTACCATAGGAGTATTTGGTCTTTAAGAGAAAATTATGAAAAATAAGCTTTCTTATAAGCTCAATTTAAAAATATTTTTTATTATAATTTTAATTATTTTTAGTCAATTTTTGACATCACTTGACAATAATGCCTTTTAAATAATTTCTAACAAATTAAAATTTTTTCAATTTTCTCTATCCTACTATCTAGATAAAAATTTCAAAATTAAATATCGATTTCTCTCTCTTGCCAAATACTGTCTATCTCATCATCCAGCTCTTTTTCGCCATCTCAAAGAGCAAAAATGAGATCGAGGTATATATTTTACGTTTTTGAGTTTATTGGTTTATTCATAAAATCTCAAAATTGAGAAATTGAAATTGGTAAAATATATCTGTAAATTAAAACACTATATGACTTTGATAATTTACATTTAATTACGAGTAGGCAAATCAATTAGTTATTAGGTATTGCATTACTGGTTTTTAAGTATTACGAGATTGATTTTTAGGTATTACGTGACGTAATCATTGTATTTCTAGTTTTTAGATATTACGTGACTAATTTTAAGTATTGTGTGATTAGTTTTTAAGCATTGTGCTCAATGCCTAAGTCACACAATGCTTTAAACTTAGTTACGTAATGTCTTACTAATCAATCACATAATACCTATAAACTAGTCACGCAATACCATATCAACTAGTCACGTAATACTATATCAATCAGTTACGGAATACTAAAAAATCAATAATATAATGTCTAAAAATTAGTTACGCAATGCTCAAAAATTGATTACACAATGCTTAAAAACCATCAAAATTACTGAATTTCATTTAACAAATTCAATAACTTCAAGTAATACATCATATTCCATTTAACAATATAATCAACAAATATGCCTATTTGACGAAAAATACTCAAAATGCTAAAAAAAATTTCTTCATATATCAAAAATCATTTTAAAATATTTTAAAATACTCAAAACGCTCAAAGTTTTTTTTCGTGTATCTAAAACTACTCCAAAATGCTCAAAATACTTAATAGTTTTTCTTTCTGGTAAGAAATACTCTAAAAATGGATAATTTGACGAAATAAACTTAAGAACCTAAAACACATACTTTGATGTCTTCGCTTAAAAGATATGAATCAGATTAAGACGTAAACTTAAACATATAGATTGATTTCATTAAGATAATTTTGTTTAAAATTATTTTTTAAAATTTAAAATAGTTAAAATTATAAATAAGATTATTTTAAAAAACACAGGAGTATTTTTAAAAAGAATCCTTGCTTTGTCGTATAGCCCAAATGCAGACCCCGTAAACCCCAATTTGACATGACATCCATCTACTTCAGTATCCCTGTTTGCTCTGTTGTTTTGCCTCTGTTTCTTTGGTCCCTGTTGTTGTTTCCTTTGGTCCCTGTTGTTGTTTCCTTTGGTTCTTGCTGTCTCGAGTTCACCACAAGATAATGAAATAGAGTGAATTGAAAACCACAGTTCCATGCAGGCAGGGAGAGGGACATTGATTGCTTGCTTTCTCCGAAAGAGGGTTCATTATGTAACCCTTTTCTCAGCTTTTAAAATACGGCTAAAAGTAAGAAAGAACGTTAAATTGATGCTGTTGGATATCTGATATCTTTAAAAAGGGAAACTTTTTTTTCCCTACCAGGTGCAACAATTTGAACAATGTAAAACTTTTTTCAAACGCACGTTGTGTACAGCTTTTAATGAGATTTATGAGGGAAGAGATTGGTCCGTACACAAATATTTATGAGATATGGTAACTCGTTCGAAATGACAACCATCATAAAAGAAATGCAGTTTCTCGATTACCTTTCCTTTCCCTGGAACGCCAAAGCTCTAAGCTTGCGTATGGCCATCATCCACCGTCACGGGTAACCCTAGTTTTATATGGGTACTACTATATGATTTCGAGACGTGAAGATATAGATTAGTGCTAATTATGATACAGGAAACAACCTAGAAAAGGAATGGTGCGTGTGATTGGAATATAGTTTTCTTTCTTTTAACTACAGAATGATTAACTCCGTGCTTTCAAAAGGTTTAGCTTTTTGTTTAGAGAAAACACTCTTTTACTTTTTCCAACTTTTTGTCTTGCACTTTTTGGCGTTTTACACTACAAGGAAACATTAAAATCTTGGGGCTATTTCATTTTCGGTGGTTCAAATGGTAAATTTAGAGTTCGACAGCTATATTAAGGCTTCAAAGATCAAGTCAAGATAACTTGGGATATCGTTGGCTACTGGTCACCTGTTGGCTTAGTAGTTCCAGTCTTTTGATTTTCTATAAACTCGACTTGGTTTTGCAGACAAGGGTGTGGAACTCAGAATGAGCCCTTCAATGCAGGATGCATCATTCGGAACAATGGAGAGGAAAGGAGAGTACGTTAATGGGGTTAGTGGAATCAATGACCACAGTGATTTTGATCCGAGTGCTCCTCCTCCATTCAGGATTGCTGATATCCGAGCCGCCATCCCGAAGCACTGTTGGGTCAAAAATCCTTGGAGGTCGATGAGTTATGTTTTCAGGGATGTCAGTGTGGTTTTTGCTTTAGGAGCAGCAGCAGTCTACCTGAATAGTTGGTTCTTTTGGCCACTCTACTGGCTTGCACAGGGAACAATGTTTTGGGCTATATTTGTCCTTGGACATGACTGGTAATCTTTTCTATACTTTATCGTCGTATGTTTTCAGCTTTGGTTTATATTTCAGAGTTAAATCCATTTGGGTTTGGATTGTGCAGTGGCCACGGAAGCTTTTCGGACGATCCCATTCTTAACAATGTAGTGGGACATATCTTACATTCTTCAATACTTGTTCCCTACCATGGATGGTAAGTTAGGCAACATTTACTCAGTACATTGTATACTTGGAATCTTTCTAGGGGCATGCAATTCCATAACTTCATTTGAAAATCTTGCAGGAGAATAAGCCATAGAACTCATCATCAGAACCAGGGAAATGTGGAGAAGGATGAGTCATGGGTTCCGGTCAAACATTCTCTACTTTTTTGCTTCTGCTCCGTGCAAAAGTTTGAGTGTTTGTTTCAAGGTCTCTTTACAAGGATAACATTGGAAACTGACCCTTCACGCTCTCTTTTTTAATCTCAGCTCCCTGAGAATATTTACAAGAATTTAGACATCAGTACGCGATTTCTGAGATTCACTCTCCCCTTCCCCCTTTTTGCGTTCCCTCTATATTTGGTGAGAAAGCTTGTTTTGATTGAATTTACATGAAAAAATTAACATTGTGCCATAAGGAGTTAAATTCCCTATCTTTGCCTTGTTTCATTACAGTGGTATAGAAGTCCAGGCAAGGAAGGATCTCACTTCAACCCTTACAGCAACTTGTTCACCCCCCAAGAGAGGAAGCTTGCAATGACTTCAACCGCTTGTTGGACTGTGATGGTTATTTTGCTTGCCTATTTATCCTTTGCAATAGGTCCAGCCCAAATGTTTATGCTCTACGGTGTTCCCTACTCGGTAGGTCTACCTTACTCCTCATGTTTCTAGATTTTTTAGTACGGAATTTCTCTGATAGTAATTTACTATATTTGGGAATGGTCTACCATTTCGTAGATTTTCGTGGTATGGCTGGATTTAGTGACCTACCTAAATCACCATGGCCATGAGCAGAAACTTCCTTGGTACCGTGGTAAGGTAAGGGCATAGCCTACCTAAATACACTTCAATTCACTTTGAATGCTGCACTGGGCAGTAAAATTTTCTTCAACTTGACAGGGGATTTTACCACCCAATGCAAAAGCATTCATTACTGAGGGTTCTGTTCTGTATTTGACAGGAATGGAGTCACCTCAGAGGAGGGCTTACAACAGTTGACAGGGATTATGGTTTATTCAACAATATCCACCATGACATTGGCACCCATGTCATCCATCATCTCTTCCCTCAAATCCCTCATTACCACTTGGTAGAAGCGGTATGTTCTTTATTAATTTCATCAGACAGAATGATCAAACAAGACAAAGTCTTTCATCTGTTTGAGTTTATCCTAATGGTTTGATGCTTTTGGCTTGCAGACCAAAACAGCTAAAGCAGTGATCGGAAAATACTATCGGGAACCAAAGAAATCTGGGCCTATTCCATTTCACTTAATAAAGACTCTAGTCACAAGCCTTAGACAAGACCATTATGTTAGCAACACTGGGGATATAGTATTCTATCAGACTGATCCACAGCTGTTTCAGTTACTTTCCCCTGGCAAATCTGGATGATGCTTCTAGGATATAGCTGAAGAAGGATTATTATAGTTCTTTCAGTTGTTTCAAAATCAAAACATGTGGCACACTTAAGACTTTGAGCTTTGTTCTTATCATTTCCAATAAATTTAACATTGTTAGCTTGCAACACAATCAAATATGCTTGTGGCTGTTCTCCAAACATGGAGTCAGGAAAGTTTCAGCAATCTCATCACGGTGAAGATGTTGGTCTTTTTCTAAGTGAAGGATATTTCCTTGTTGAATATATATCCTTAATATGCATAAAGATACGGACACTAGAAAATTTTTAAATTATCATTTTAAATATTTTTATCATAAATATTAAAAATATTCATCTAATTTATAAATAATAATTATAATTACTTCCAATGATTTTTATTGAAAATATTATTATAAATATTAATAAGATTTATCCAATTTGAAAATAACTATTTTAATTGCATTGGATACCTTTTATTAAAAAAAATTTTCATAATTGTAATAATATTGAATAATTTATAGATTAATATTACAAAATTTCATATATTCATTACATTAATAAGATTTATTCAAGATGAAAATAAAAAATTCTAATTACATCAAATGACTTTTATTAAAATATTAATAATTTTATTAATTGTAAATAAGAATTTTAATTGCACTGAATGACTTTTGTTAAAATTATTTTTTTATTATAAATGTTAATAAGGTTTATCCAATTTGATAAGAATTTTAATTGAGTTGAAAGACTTTTATTAAAAAGTAATTTTCTAATCTTAAATAATATTGAATAATTTATAAATTAATATTATAAAATTTCAGTTCTTTAGGCATCATTATATTAAAATTAAAAACACTCTTTTTCTTTTATTACATTCAATCAAGATTTTATATTTTTATTTTGAATTAAATAAGTTTTTATAGTAAATTATTAACTTAATCAAAATATCACTTATCTATATCATTTGACGCTGACATAACATGCAGACATATCATAATAAACGATAACCAAATACCACCAAAGTAAATGCTTCCTTTCTTTTCTTCTTAAATCTCCCTCTACCCAGGCTCTAGCATAAAGAACCTTGAGAATAATCTAAAACTTCATGTGATGTGTCAATTGCCAAATTATTAAATGCAATGTTCCTATAACCGAATTAGTTATCTACATATCAATTAGCCTACTGTGCACTTCTAACTATAGAATTGCTCTTATAGTAATTTAGTATATATTTGGAAATGACGTACCATTTTCGCAGATTTGCGTGGTATGGCTGGATTTAGTGACCTACCTACATCACCATGGCCATGACCAGAAACTTCGCAGGTAACATACACTTCAATTCACGTTGAATGCTGCATTGGGCAGTAAAATTTTATTCAACTTGACTGGGGATTTTGCCATCCAACGCAAATGAATTCATCACTCAGGGTTTTGTTCTGTATTTGACAGGAATGGAGGAGGGCTTACAACAGTTGACAGGGATTATGGTTTATTCAACAATATCCACCATGACATTGGCACCCATGTAATCCCCCAAATCCCTCATTTGTTTCAGTTGCTTTCCTCATTGAATACAAATCTATAATATTAACAAGTTTTTCTTTTCTTTTTTCGGTTTGCCTTATTCCAATGATGGGCTGGTCCCAGTACCCTAAAGAAGAACGGCCCAATAATAGACTAGGTCAATGCAGCCCGACCCAAAACAAACAAAAACTTTAGCCCGTGGCTTTGGCTTGTATGGCTCACATCGAACTGGCAGCAGCTAGTGAGAGAGTTTAAGTTACAGTAATTAACCGCATCTAAATTAATTAAAAAAAAAAACAAATCGTAGACTCACACAAGGAAGGTGTACGGTCGACGCCAATGTGCCCCATCTAGTACCAGGCTTGAGTCCCATTCCTGAAAATTTGAAATTCCAAAGAGAGAAAAAGCAACAGATTTGGGTCGGAAGTAGTGGCCAAGTTCAAAAGGCCGACATTGTAGTGGGGAAAGTCAGCATCTTCGGCTCCAAACCCCAAAGAATTTCCACAGCCCCACACCTCCTGACTCACTGTCTCACTTTCCCATTTGTCTCCCACCCCCCACCTTCACGGCTCAATCCTTTCCATTTAAAAAAATTCATATTTTCTTTAAGTTTTCTCTGATTAATTATTCATAACTTTATTACTTTTTATAATTAATCCAGCTGTCGTGCATTTTATTATATGACTTATCAAATCATAAAGTATACATAGGTTACTTTTTAAGCCTCAATACATTCAAATACAAATCAAAAATCTGAATACTACTTTTATTTTTTATTAATAGCTTTTACTATACGTAGGTGAATAATTTAATATATAAATATCATAATTATAATAATAAAAATAACAAATTAATAGATTATGATGTATTCAATCCACAATTAATTAGCATTTAATAGCATAAAAACATAAAATATATGTAAGTAAATTGTATTCTTGTGAAAAATACTAAAATTATATAAATTTTATATCTAAAATGAATTTTCTTTATAGAATATAATATATTATAATCAAGTGAATTTTCATTAATAAATTTTGAGATCATAAAAATAGAAAAAAGAAGAAAACATATTAATTTTGACAACAAAAAAATTTATAGTAGAAATTAAAAATTAATTTAAATTATTAACCAATTAAATTATAAATAATAATAGAGTAAAATTAATTAATTCAAAATAATTTTATATATATATATAAAGAACATAGATACGTAGGCCATCAACCAACATTAAGCCATGCATACCCTCCTGATGAATTAACAGCCGATGCTTCCAGCTATGAACAATTTATTTTAATAAAGAGTTCAAGATTAATAGAAAATCGATAACCAAAAATTAATGAATATTTAATTAATTTAATAAAAATGAAAAAAAAATTAAATTAATAAATTATGAAATAAGAATTTGATTAGATGTTGATAAGAGATAATACTAGTAAACAAATTCCCCTAGGCGCAAGGAGAAGGGTAGCCAACCCCATTATAATGCAAAGACAAGTAGACAAGAAAATGGTAAGAAAATAGACTCCTCATAGCGCGTGCAAACATATTCCTGAAATGGCTACCAGCTTTGCCCAATGCCCATTGCCTCCCTCCCCCCACTTTCAAATGCAAATCCCGCCATCTCTCTCTTTCCAACTACCCTTTTCCCCTCTTTCACCATCACCCTCCCACACATTCAAATTTTTATGCTTTTGGGGTCCCTTTGGAATCCATTCCTTTTTGCAAAGTTGTAAGCTGAAGTTGCTCACAGTCACAGAACCCATTTATTGCACTATTTTTCCCTTGGTTGTTTTACTTCCTTTTTGTCAACATGAAGTTGTTATCTTCTTCTTCTTCTTCTTCTTCAACTGTCTCTTTTGATCCCAAACTGTGCACTTCAAAGAGTGCAACTGCTGGTTGCCTTGCAGGGATCCTACGTCGAATTCTTTGCTCCCGTAGTCTCCCAACACACCCTTCTGATCACATTACTGAGGCTAATTCTGTGGCAAGTTACAAGAACCAACAATTCAATGCTGAGGACAAGGTTGATGCTTCCAAGTTCACTCCAGGGATTGTAGCAAGACTAATGGGCTTGGATTCCTTGCCTGAAATCAGCTTACTTAAGACACGAGCAAATCCAAATTCAATTACAAGAAGCCGGTCTATGAATTCAGCAGATTATAAGCAAGGTACTGATTCAATCCATGCCAAGCATAGACGAGTAAACTCTACATTGTCGTTCCGCGATATGCCTACCTACTTCGAGCTTGAAAATGAGGAATATTTTGTGCTCAGCTTTGAGAAGGAAAGTGAAAGGGAAGAGCTGAGATCCAAGCGAAGAAAATGTAGAGGAGGGAGTGGAGAATTGAAGCAAAGAAAAGAAGAGAAACATAAGGAGAAGGAAAACAGAGTGGAGAAGGTAAAAGAGGAAAAGAATAAGGGAAATCAGCAAGAGGCTAGCAAAAGGGTATTAAATGTGTTGAATGAGGAAAAGCTGAACAGAAGAATTGTTGATAAGCCTAGTCAGGAAGTAGCCAAATGCAACGAAGTTAATGGTGTCTACTTGGAGAAGCCAATTGTCAGCATTGGGGGTCTAGAGTGCTCAAAACTTGTGGACAAGAAAGGAGTGCCTGATGGAGCAAAATTGAGGAAGAAAATACAGCATCGTGTAGCTGAAAATGTAGAGCCTGAATGTAGCTCAGAAGATTCCAGCCCGGTTTCTGTTCTTGATTTTGATCAATTCGTCATTGATCATGATGTTCCTACATCAGGTTGGTGCCTCCCAATTCTGTTCATCACTTAATAGAAAAGTTATTTCATTCATCCTTTTAACTAAATGTGAATTGTTTGTAACAGAGGAAGATTCAAAAGCAGATGGGTCTAACTCAAGAAGGATATTATCACCAGACCTGGAAAATTATGGGTGCAAATCTCCTAGCAATGATGGTAATATGATGGAAGATGAGCTAAGGGTAAAAAATGTTGAAGGCAAAAGTTTGGGGTCAAGGAGAAAAGATTGCCACAGTGAGATAAACTTGGAATGTTGGGGTGCAATTAGCAGGATGACTGAAGCTGAGGTGGCTAAATCAAGTTGGTCATGCTCAAAGAATGAAGATCTTGAAGATATTACTGCAGATATTGGGTCAAAAATTCTAGACCAATTGTTAGATGAGCTGGTAATTTCAACCTTTGGGATCTCTCCCATGAAGAATTTGAACTTGTAAAAGTACAGCAGTAAAGCCCCTTTGTAAATTTTGCCATTGCAGAAACCTATAGTCAAAGATATATAGTACTTCCAGTATCTAATTTCAAAATGTTTTCTGTCAAGTCTTGCTCCCCTTTATCAACTAAATATAGTTTAAAATTTAAATTCTTTAAATGAAAGGATTAGGTAGCTTCAGTTAACTATGTGGCTGGATTCTTTATCTTCACCATGCTCTTACCTGTATAACAAGTAAGACCTGTCAAGTGAAGAAAACTGGATTACCATCACTGTAGTTCTGGCTGTCTTCTGAACGAAAAAGTTAAAAGGATGTGGCTGACAGCAAAAGCCTCATTCTAATATCCTGAAAACAACAATTAATACTAATAAATTAGTTGGAAGCTGTCAAAATCCTTGAGTGGATAAAGTGGATAGGTTGAGGTGGGGAAAAATGGGGAAAAGAAAAGATTCATGTACTAGAAGAACCTTCATTGCTCTAGAAAAGAAAAGAAGAAGAATCTAAATTCCAGCCAAACCATTTGCTTATCTTCAACAATTTATGAATCTTCATTCATGGTACAATCATCAAATGAATATCTTCATGGGAAACTCAAATATAATAAAATATGGACAAAAATTCATGATTGGACCCCTACAAGGACCACAATGGGGCTTGCCTAATTGATCTTTGCTTGCAAATTTCATTATGAAACTAGGTTAGCTACCAAGTCATTTAATAATGACTACTTGTAGAGATAGTTATTCATTTTTTTTTTATGTTTAAGGTATCAAGAATGAAATATTTTGATCTCAAATTATAGAACGAAGTGTAGCTATTTTGTTAACTTATTGTCTCACCTAGAAGCCAGAGACAATAACTTAATTGGATCTGCAGAAAGTCTTCTTTGTTTATTCAAGCTCTCCTCCTTGTGAAGCAAGTCATTAAGCAACACATTCGATCAGGATACCAAGTCAAACTTTGATTTGTCCTAATCTTGAGCTGAGTTTGGGGAATATTTTCATACCGCAAACTTGAAAACAATGCTCTATTGTTTTCTATTAAATTGCAAAGTTTGTCCTAATCAATGCTCAGTGTCACGCTTTACACCAATCTGTCATGCTACACATCAATCTATATGAGGTATTATCCGTTTTGGTCCATAAAAAAGTAAGGCAATGCTCAGTGTCACGCTCCACACCAATTTATGTTAGGTATTATCCGTTTTGGTCTATAAAAGGGACTTTACAAGTTAAAAGTAGTGTGAACCCCCGTTAGGAGTTTCTCTCCATAACCATAACATCTTTGATGGGAGTTTCTCTCTATGACCATAACATCTTCGATCTGGGACTTTATAGCTCAACTCGCTGAGAGCATTATTTCTATGATGTAAGATTCATGTCCACGAAAAGACCTCATGTTTACGAAAAGACCATGACATCCTCCTTTACTTCAACAAGGGTCCACTGTCACTGTCTTTAGTAGCACATCGTTAGTACTTAAAATCTGTTCTGATACCAATTGTCACACAATTGTCACGGTGCACACCAACTCCTATAAGGTATTATCCACTTTGGCCCGCTAGTCTCACGGTTTTATCCAACAAAAAGTGCCTCACAGGTTGAAGATGGTGTGAATTCCTATATTCTCAATATCGCTCTATTACATAACTAATGTGTGATTTATGGCTTCCCTTATAGAACCATAACATCCTCCCTTAATTCCAGTTGGGAGTCTCTCTTTAGGATCATAACATCTTCTTTTAATTCTTGTTAGGAATTTTTTTTAATGTGAAATTTTGTAACTCAATCCGCTAAGAGTATTATGTCGTGAAATTCACATGATGATGTGAAATTCACATCTAGACAAGGATCGTGACACTCAACCCCAACAGCAAGATAAAATAATCCCAAGACAGGTGGACAACGTTGGCAGCAGGAGTTTAGTCAAAGAAGTGGCCTACCCTAGATGAAGATATAATTAACAATTTCTGTTTCTGCATCTCCAAGAAACCTTATTGAACATTCACAACAACATTCTTGTTTTTTGCTGATGAGAAGCAAAAAAACTCATTGGTTCATTGTCTGAAATGACAGGCCTTGAAACTGTGGTTCATTCTTCCTGGCTTGTAGTGTCCATCCCACTACCAAGTTTACCCAATAAGAAAAGTTAATCTAAAGACACAAACGAGCTAACACTGGCAGGACTGCCTTTTTGTTAGTGCTCAACAATCACACCCACTTAGAATTATGGAATCAATGAACCTTCACCTTTTGAATGCCGAAAGTAAGATGCAGAATTCTAAAAAGTTGATAGGTAAATGGCACTGTAACGAGATAAAAAGAAGGATTACAGTGGCGAATCACATCAAATGATCCATCCATTCTTGTGCTTTGCGTAAAGATATTGAACTCTTGAGGTTTATGGTCTTTAAAAGAGTGCAGAAGCTGGATGTTGACATCCATATTTCCATTTCTTCCCAGCTAGAGATAGAATGTTGGGTTTAATTTGCATGCCAGCTCTCTGGTGGTAATGAGCAATGGAAAGAATAAAAAAAGCCATCTGCTCGTCCAGATTACAGTATAGAAAAGCATTATGATTCAACAAAATCAGAACTGGTAAGAGGACGAGCAAGTTTTCACTGAAAAAATATATATATTAATTAAATAAATGCGATAGTTTCTGGTACATAAAATGTGTACAACCCCCACCAATTGAAAATAAACCAAAAAATTAGTACAGCTGCTTCCATTTGCTAATTGAAATGAATGTATCTCTGGAAATTGACTAGTTGAACATCCGCCTTGCTACCCTCACCGCAAATCATGTTTCTACTTGGATGTATACGGAACTCTCATCCAAGACAAGAACCAAATTTAGAGACTAAAAAGAATAAAAGATATTATTCTTCAGACCTAAGAGCAGTGTTAGCAGAAATCTTTCCTTCTGCTCACCTTGTGTTCTCCTAAGGGGGCAATCAATTTTCCCCTTCCCCATTTCATTCCAATTACAAATGACGAATATTGATAAAAATTCAAAAAATGGCCGAAAACAAGAACTAGTTAAAGGTTAACTGAGAAGCTAATGGTGGGGCTAGCTTTGCTTTTAGGCCACCATCTGCTCCTGCTCCATGTACAATTGCTCCACCCAGGCAGGGAGCATCTCCGCACCCCCGGAGTTAAGATGACACTGCTGCTGCTCCTCGTCAAAACCAAATTGCCCAGCAGAAGGGGTGTCCTTCACCAGAGACTGGACCCAAGACACATCTGGCTCATCAGCAGTTGGCAACATTGAGGGTGCTGCATTTGCCAAATTGCTCCCACTGCTTCGGAACCCAAAAGAAGCAGATTTTCTTAGTTTACTTAGCTCTTCTCCCTGTATACCCCAGTCTAATTTGCCATCAGGGGAACCCCAATCTGACAGGTTAGAAGGCATTGCACTTGCTGAAGAAGTTGGTGAAGAAAACCCTGCATGACGATTTACAGCAGTACGCTCAATAAAGCTCTGGCTCCGCTTTGCAAAGGCAGCTGACCTTGAACTTAAAACTGCTGCTGCAGTGGGCCCAGATGATGCATCAATCCCAAAGGATGGAGATGCCCTCACAGGAGAGGATGCTAGGTTGGTTGGGTAGCTAGCACGAAGCTGCTGGTTAATATTCTGGCGCATCTGAACTCCAGTGGGAGACTGCAGCTGAGGAGCTGTGCCATCGAGTGAGATTCCTTGTAATTGCGGCAAAATAGTAGTATCAAGAGATCCAAAAATATCTTCAAGGTTAGTGGGCTTCACCCCTCCAAACCTATTTAATTCCCCAGTTCGATCACCAGTGGCAGAAAAAGCTGAGGCAGACGACAAGGGATTGTTCCAACTGGTTGGGGAGGAAAGACCAGATATCTCATCAATTAGCTGCTGCTGCTGGCGGCGACGATGGCTTTCCAGCCCAAGTAGTTCCATGTCTAAATCCATATCCCTAGCACTTAGTGCAGTTTTTAACCTACTACCAGGAAGCTGCAAGGTAGGAGGTACGATGCTTAACTGGTTTGGCCACATCGCTCCACCCATAGGAGAAGAGGTACCGGTAGGAGTCAAGGGTGGTGTTGATGTTGGAGGTATCATAACAGATGGAGAGCCAAGAGCAAGTGGGCTCATTGAACCCATGTCCAGCGAGGAACCATTAGCTGCATATGATCTTGGGGAAGGCACTGCCGAACCTGTTGAAGCATACAAGGGACGAAGCTCCTCTGGCTTGTGAGCAAAGAAACAGACCCTCCTGCTGCAATTAGTCTCGTCCTTGCATAGACGAGTTCGATACTGGGCAGGATGAAGCCAGCACTCAAATATACCATGTGCATACTCACAGTTATCACCCTGCCTGCATGATCCCTTACGAAATTCAGGGCAAGGGACACAGCTATAATGGTATTTCCTAGGGTCACGCCTCCTTGCATTCTCCCCAGGATGAACAAAGGGGCACTCAGTCCAGTCATGAGAGTAAGCCCTTGAGCAAGGCTTGACCTTGAAAGTATACATCCTAAACTCATCTGTCCCATATATCCCATTCTTAATGTCTGGAAGAGTAAGATCAACAGGATACTCTTTCTTCTCAGTTCCATCTTTCAAAACCCGGGCTATTGAGTTATCTTGCTGCTCTTGCCCTTCCATTTCATTTCCTTTTTGAGCAGGCAAAGCCTCCATTTCACCAACACTACCACTTCCTCTCAACAAAGCTTCCAACATCTTCTTCCTCAAGCTGAAAGCTGAATTACAAGCTGGTGTAATCAAATCACCAGGCCGGTTTCCATTAGCGTCAACGGAATTGATATCAGCAGAGGCATCAAGCAAGATCTTGACAACCTCAGCTGAATCAAAGGAGCCACCAGCAGCAGCACAGTGGAGAGCCGTGGCCCCATCTGAACCACAAGCCCTGTTAACATCCACACGGCCACTTCCAATAATATAATTGACTACATCCTTGCTGCCGAACATGGAAGCAATTAAAAGGGGTGTTCTTTCTTCAAACCCCATCTTCTTTAAACCTATTCTCCTTCCATACCACAGGCTTGGCTCATCGATATCATGACCCTCTTCCTCAATAGCACTTTTAAAGCCAATCAGATCATTTGAAGCCGAGAACTCGAGCAAAACAGAGAACTTTTGAGGAAGCATATCTTCTTTATGAGACTCCCCCTCCATCACAAAACCAGTTTGAGTTGGTTTCCTTTTTGAACCACTGCACATGGAAATTTCTCTTCTTTCCTACAAAATTGAAAACGCGGGGAAAAATCGTTCACCAACTCATCGAATAAATTTAGAGCCTAAAATGGACATAAAAGGCGACAAGGAGAGAGAGAAAGGACTATAAAACCCCACAATTCAAGAATTCAACACAAAATGAAGAGAAAGACACCAAAATTTGTTTCTTAAATCATTCAATTTTACAGATAAAGTTCCAATCTTTAAAACCAACCATTAAATTCATAACATATAAACTTATCTAAGAATTAAAAACCACGACTTAAAGTTTTAACCGAATAAGAAACAGAAAATCAGTTTTAAAAAAAAAAACAAAAACCTCAACAAAAATGAACTACACATATAAAAACACCAGGCAAATTTCCGAAAGTAGTACACATTAAAAGGAAAAAAAACTAACTACTCCCCCCACAACAAAAACACTTCATAAAGTTTCATTCTTTTCACACATTTTCTCACCTGCCAAACAGAACACAAACAAGGCGCCAACATAAGGAAAAAGAACCAAAAGAAAAAAAAAGGAGAGAAAAAAACATACCTTTGAAACACAAATATGAGAACTGGAGCAGAAACCCAGAATGTCTCTTTAACAAAAAAAACAACCTTTGTGTCTTTTAACTTCAAACCCGAGTTTAAAAGAGAGAGAAAGAAACAGAAAAGGAAAAGAGAGGTCTTTTGGTTTTGGGTTTTTTCTCTTTTTTTTATTATTTTAAATATTATACTTTTAAAGAGTCAAAAGGAGTGAGCCTATGGCTCCTTCCTGTCCTTTTCCCTCTAAAAAAAAGTTGAGACCCAGAAGAAAAAACTCAAATTCAAATGCAAATGCACATGAAATGCAAATTAAACTTTAATTCCTTTTATTTTTCCTTTTTGCTTTTCATGGGATTTTGTTACGTGGGAGTGGGATCCACGGGAGGAGCTCTTAATATCTAACCTCCAACGACTCAAGAAACGCCACGTGTCGATAGTTCTCTTGGCTTTTATTTTTATTTTTCTGTGTGTGGAAACGGCCACTCGATTTTAGAGAATCCGGATTTATCACGCCTTGCGCGTTTCTTTGGCTCTTGGCGGATGACGTGGACGTCCATGCACCGTCAGCAATGTCTTTTTATTATTTTAAAATCCTGTTCGTTAGTTGGTTCTGCGGATATTAGCCGACCGTGATTTTACGTTAGGAGACTGTCGAAGGGAGTTGAGGGATGGAAGGCGTACGGCGGGCTGTTTACTTGTCTGTGAAGGATGTGGGCGGTGACAATAACGGGGGAGATTGAATTGGATATTGTTTCAAGGAGGCAAAATTCTTGATGCTATCGACGAATCGCAGCGTTTCGATGGGTTCTAGAAGCATTTATCTGTCTTCTTGTTGGGACTTTTTTGAACCCTTCTGTTCTATTTGTTTAAATATACATTAATAGCTCATTAAATAATTTTGTTAAAATTTTTTAACTACGGTAATTCTTTTGCTGACGATAAATGATGGGTAAAAATTTTGGACCAAGTCTTGATAACATACTAGCTTTCCCACACTTTCAAACATAATTTTCAAATTTTGATTAATATTTATTAATTTTATATATAATATTCAAACATCGATACGTGAAGTCATTATCAAGTATACTATTTACAACCATTAACATAATTTATATATTTCGTATTACATTTTTTATCATTTTAGTATTAATTTTATACAAAGATAATTACTAAATACATACTGGTTTGTTGTTTTGTTCACTGGAATTGAAAGAAAATTAAAAATTTAGTTCATTATAAACAAATTATGTTTATAAAGTGGTAAAAATTTAGATTAATTTGTAACCATATTAATTCTTTAAAGGTATAATACCTAAAAAAACTCATAAATTATTTCAAAAAATTCTAATTAAGTCGTTTATACTTTTATTACATTCAATTAAGTTCTCGTATGTTTATTTTAAGTCAAACAATCTTTACATTCTATTTTAAATTAAATAAAATTTTATAATTAATAGTTGATTTAATTAAAATATCATTTGTTATTATATACAACGTGATATTGACGTGACATGTTAATAACATGATATGATGATATAATCAAATTGTATTTTTCACCCTCCATGTCGACAATAAGTCAACATCATATGAGTATAAAATGATAAAGAGTATTTTGATTAAAAATAATTAATCGATCATTAGTTATAAGGACTTATTGGATCTAAAATAAAAATATAAGAGTTTCATTGAACGTAATAACATAATAAAATTTTATTTAAATAATTTAAAGATTTTTTGAATATTTTATTTTTTAAAAAAATGACTTTAAGATAACTTCTTTCCTAGTATCATTTAGGTACCTATGTACTGTTTAATGAAAAGTAATTATTAATTATGTGGTTCCCTCAATTTGTCAATTTGACTTTTCCTATGCAATACTGTCTTCTCCCTTCTAAATTAATTTTGAAATGTTATGTCAATTGTCTTGTACACTATACCCAAAAAATATGTCTTATAATGTTAGCTAAAGAAATTCAAAAGATAGAAGAATGATTATGGGAAGTGGGATACCTAAAGGTTTGTCACAAAGACTAATGATCACATTTTCTTGGCAATTTGTCTTCCATTTACAGTCCAAGGGCACAGTAAGAAATCTTTTTCATATCTTCAAGGTATTCTTTTTATTTATAATTTAAAGGTTAATTATATATGAAAGAAATTATTATGCCATTGAAAAACTTGGGTTAAAATTAAACTAACTAAACCTATTGTTCATCACATTATTGATTGTAAATTTCCCTTTCACTTCTACTTTGAGTTTATTAATCCATAAAATAAAAAAAGAAGTTAAGGAAAGGATTATTTCTTTCCTTAATTTGATTAATATTATTTTTACTGTCAAATCATGTATCAAAAATCAAATACGTTTTTGTAAAGTTCTTGATTTTTCAATTCATTTTATAATAACAAAATAGTCATTGTTGCTCATGTCATGTACATATTTCTTCTCGTTGGATGATGAATGTTAAGCAATGATCTTATAAAAACCAATATTTCCATCATCAAATTATTTTAATGCACGAATGTAAGAATATTACAAATTCTTTTTTGGCAAGTGGATCAATAATTCCAATATATTGCGAAATGACGTAAACAGAACTATACTTCATGCAAAAATATAATACAATAAAATATCTTGAAAATAATTTCTTTTAAAACCCAAAAAAAAAAACATGACATTTGTCTTAATGGTTTAAGATATTGAAGTGGAGTTAATTGCTGACTAGATAATCTTAACTTATGTATTTTTTTTCCTAATTAAAGAATTCTCCATATAAACAAGACCGCCATATAAGATTCTTCCTTAAAATATTTATAATAAGTGTCCATCAAGAACTAAAATAATAAATTGGATAAGAATTTGGGGTGTAGCTCCAAGACTTGATGTCATACTAGGAACCATTGACACTTCCTTCCAAAGGGATAAACACGAAGAGCAAAGGCACTATAAAAAATCAACCTTGTAAATATCAATACAAAAAAAATAATGATTTTTTCACGATTCGAAATTTAGTTTTTTTTTTAAATAAAATTTAAAATTTTATTTTAACGATCAATTGAATGGGTCAAACGAATCGAACGACTCTGATTTTTCCCTTTTTTTTCCGGAGACAAAATTGACTACTAAAATCTATGAATTTGTTAAAGCATACAATAGAAAAGTCCATGGCGTGCTCTAAATCAGGGACCCCAGTATTAAAAACATAAAAGACGCTAAGGTTTACAAAGGATTGGGACCCAAGCATTTGATGTCGTTTTCCAATGGGTGGAAAGATTGCATTTTGATGTTGCAATCAATCACACTATGGTTTCTATCACCTTTCAAGAAGGTTATGAATAGATGCTCATTTAATATAGTAGGAGAAAAAAAATGGAAAAAGGGGGCTTTAATTTGCAAAAGGAAAAGAATTGGGTTGCATTACCAATGGTCATGATTGATCTTATTATATATACTTATCATCCCAAAAATATCATACATTGCACATAGAGATTATTGGGGTAATTATGACCTTTGCATATAGTTGATGATCATTTTTTCTTTTTATCAAATTCTACTTTTCTTCATTCATTTCCATATAAAGTGCCAAAGGGTCTGACTAAACGTGTTTAAAGAAGCTAAGTCAAGTTGTACAGAAAAGCATGGCTTGTTAGGCATCATAATTCATAGTAATAATTTTTTCGGTTTTTGGAATTTTAGTATCGAATCGATCATTTGCATACCGCGAAACAAAAGCCTAAAATAAAAAAATCCTGACAAGCGACCTGTTAATAGAGTACTGTTAAATTTGTTGAAATTATCCTTTGATATTATTGTATATCCGAAAATAAATAACTAAAGTTTTAGACTAGAGAGAGAGCGATAGCCTAGTCTTGATCTCATTTTGTTCAAATTAATAGTAATAATTATAGATATGTATATTATTTAATTTGGATAATGAATCTGTCATGCATTTTTATAGTTGAAAAATTCATGGGGATTGAATGTCGAAAATAATCAGATAACCTTTTATTTATCGGTAAAATATCTTAAATTTTTTATGTTTTGATTGAAATTACATAGTAATCTATTAGTTTTCGAAATAGACACTCTACTTTAAAAAAATATTTTTCGTTAGACACATAAGTCCAACTGTTAATATTTTTGTTAATAACTACTATATTTTTTATTAATTAAAAAAATCTCTTAGGGAGTCCGATCGGGGCTCCCCAGGTTTCTTGGTGAGTTAGGGAACACTAATCGATGCTCTCCATTCTTTTTATTTTTTAAAAAACGTAATAATAATTTTTTAAATTAATAAAAAATATTTTAATATTTTTATAATTTTTGTTAACGATATTTATATTTTTGAGGTGGAGTGTTTATTTTAAAAATTAATAAATTTTTGTGTAATTTTGATCAAAATTTAATAAGTAAGAATATTTTACATGATTTCTATCTTTGAACACGAGGAAAGAAAAGAACCTACTATGAGCTGAGAGGAATATTAAATTAAAGAAATGTCTGCTTTATCAACACACAGAATGCATTTAGTAAACAATGATGTGCTACTTGTCTCTTTCCTCTTTTGTTTATTCATTATGATGTTTCTCAGGCAAATTTCTCCACACATTATGATAATAAATTTCTATAATTGGAGATGCAAAGTGAAATTACAAATTCCAATGTTAATTGCTGTGACTTGAATGGAGCTAGGGTTTTAGAAACATTTGGTAATGTTAATTTATATCAATATGTGATGTTTTTTTTTCTTATTCTTATTATTTTTTAAGAAAGATGATTTATAAATTAAAAAGATTTATTCTTGAATAAATTATGGATCGAGGTTCAATAAGTTTAAAGTAAGGGAAATTATATTAAAGTTTGATGAGTTGGGATAAGAATTCCACTTCTTTTATTTACCATTCCATGGGCATATTATGAGCTTTTTGACCAAGAAATTTCACAATTATTAGAACCAATAAGTTAAAATATTGAATACTTCTTCTGCCAAACAATGACATTGAAACATTTGATGTTAATGTATAGTTCTGACTAGAATACTAGTTGAAGAAGCTTGTTGTTGTTGTTGTTGTTGTTATAGTGGAGGAATCAAACTAATCTAACATCCTGAAGCACATTAGAATGATCAAATATGTCGGAAGCTCTTGAATTTCTTTCCACCTTTTCTGGTTTATGGGGAAGAAAAGCAAAAAAGGGTCGGGAAGAGACTAGAAATTTGAGGCAAACGTGTAACATCAAGGCCATAGTTCAGCAATTTTCCAGCACCAAACAAAGCCGTCAAATCAAAAGGAAGCAAAGTCAGAGTTGGGCATGGAAAACTTTGTCTTTGCAATGCAAAGGCGGTTTCGTTTTCCACAAGGTTAGCTTTTAACGTAAGCCGGACCACGGTCCAGTACCACCTGGCCTCCTGCCATCTCGCGTGTGCCTCGTCATCTTTTGTTGGCTTTCGAACTCCTGTCAGCGCAAAATTTAGCCCTTAAGGTCCGAAGATCTTCTGTTAAAAAGATTAGAGAGATGATGAATTTCATGAATGAGGAAAGCAAAAGCTTGCTATGATGTTTACAGAGGCACGTTAATGGTTTGAAGAGATGGGTAGATGGCACCATCGGAGCCCTCACAAAACAAATGTTCAAACTCGTGTGCAAGCCCGACAATTTGGCAACCAAGCCAAGGTCAATGATTAATAAGTGAGCTTCAACATTTTTACCCAAGGTGTATCTCCGTGCTAAAACAGTTGTCTTGGTCCATCCGTGATCTAGTATTCTAGTTAGTGTTAAATCCTTGTCTCTAACCCTGTCACCAAACCTGACCCGAACTAGAAGAGAAATGACGGGAAGCTAAAGGAATTAAACAGGAAAACCAAAAGCTGTGGCCTAGGTTCTTGGTTGAATTTGGTAAGAAAACATAGGAAGTAGATAGCAGTTGTAATTTATTATTAGAACGGCTAAGAGACATTAACTGGGTGGGGGCTTAAGGAAATGTCATCTTTGTAAGTGGTTGGCGAGACAGCAGAGGTTAGGCAGTGCTAGTCTGCTAGAGGCCTAGAATCAGGACATAAGCTTTGTGAGAAAAGCCTATGGATTTTAGCCAAGGCCTGGGCCTTTGTAGTTTGACAAATATAGTGACTTCAAGTAGCTTTGTAGGTTTCTGAAGTATGACCAAGTGAGCGGCTGTTGACTCTAACCAATGACTCGCTTTAGCTTAGCCGAAAGAAACAAAGCAGCATTGGGATTATTTCATCTACCGAGCATGGCTTTTAAGTCCATTGCGCTGAAAACAGCAGCAAATGTGTAGAGCAGTGGGCTCTGGGAGAAGGACATTAAACAAGGACTATTATCCTATGAGATGGTTCATGGAGAAAAAAGTCTTATGGCTGATTAATCAATTGATCACATGAAGGCAACTTGCATCATTTTGCCCGTTTTGAGTCTTTGTATGCCAGCTTCAACTTCAGGAAGGTCAGATTACAGGTAATGCAGGCAAGCTGAGAAGAAAGTAACCCGTTACTCTTTCGACAAGGAGAACATTATACATTCTTTGACTGCGTTTAATACAACACAAAAATAATACCCAAAAGAATTACGTTAACGCTTGCCAAAGGCTTTAGTTACTAGAACCTATAAACTGGGGTCTACATTATACAATTTAATTACAACATCAAAAAATCAGTTCAGATTAATTTTAGCGGGAAGACATATTCCAGGAGCTTGCTCATTCACACCAACACCTTCACATGCAACTAGTTTCACAACAGACTGAGAAGTGAGATCGTACTTCTGCTGAGCCTCAGCAAAGCTTCTGCAGAGAACTTTTTCAAGCCAGTCTTCTACTGCTTCCCTTTTGTCTGATATCCAGGCAGCCGCGAGTATCTGTAACATGACTTCTTCATCAATCTCCAACCGAACCCCACACCCAACAGTGCTCTGAAATTGTGAGCTGACTTCCTTTACAATTTTATTGGCAAGTTCATCAAAATCAAACGGGTTGAAAACTATCTTTTTATATACTTGGCTAAAGAGTTCTTCCAACCAACCTTCTGAGTTCTCAGAGAGAGATTCACTGTCAGAGTCCCCCAAACTGATGCCCTCGTCTGTCTCCTCCACAGGAAGATTTAAATCCAGACAGGATCTCGACGCCTTGGGAACTCTCGTGTCTGTTTTCTCGAGCTCAGAAGAGTAACCAGTGTCAATCATCTTTCTTTTATTAACAGTTGCAGAAGTGGAAGCTTTTTTTATTATTGCAACTCTCGTGTTCGTATCATTGCTTCTGCTGACATCATCAGAAACGGAACCAACTACAATTTGCATTTGCCACCTTTTGGCTCCGAGTATTCTTTCCTCAGAGAATTTCATGGATTTCTTCTCACAGAGAACATTTATATTACCTTTTCTGATGGCTGACATTATAAGAACAGTATTGTTGAGGCTGATTTCTCTCCCATGCGAATCAGGAAATTTACCTGTTCTAATAGCCTGGTCCAAACTACGTTGGACATAATAATCAGCCTTATGCACATTTTCAAGGAAGATAACAGAATGGGGTTTCTTTCTCAACTCCTCAGCGATGAAGTCAGAAACTGTTTTTCCTCTAAACTTCACATCATAACCATTTAACTCTTGGCATTCAAAAATCGAGTTTGAATGGCTACCTTTGTCTTGCATGCTCAAATCCACAGAGATTAAGTTTTCCTGGCTGCCAAATAGTACCTCAGCAAGTGCTAAAGCTATTCTTCTCTTTCCAACTCTGTCAGGTCCAAGGAAAGTAAGCCAAATATCCCCTTTAGGGTTTATGCCAGAACGGCTTCCATATCTGCTCCTTAAATGGGATACAGCTTGGCTGACAGAATTTACAGCTTCATCTTGCCAGCCAACCTTTTCAGAAAGAACTTTCCTAATGGACTTGTAACCCCCTTGATCAAAATGCTCTCCTGATGTAAGACCAGAGCATGACGAAGATTGGGCAAATTGATATGAAGTATTCTCACTATTTGCATCAGCAGATATGGAACCTGAGAAGTGCTGAAGATGTGATTTATGATCTAGCGATTTTGTGGTGTTTGATTCCTGACTGGTCGATGCATATATTGTTCCTAACTTTAAATCTGTGGTGACGGGAGGAACAAATAAAGGTGTGCGTCCAGGACAAGAGCTCAGATTTGGCTGAGGGTTATTAGTAAACCAGGGCACATCCATATCTGTCTGCTGAGCTAGGCTTGACACATCTGCAAGTAACCTGGATTGGACATTAATATTCTCAGCTTCAGAACATGGTATTGGTATGTTACGTTTTGGTGGAAAAATCTTTTGCAATTGCATTTGTGTGCTGGAGCTTTGATCGGGAAATCGACTTTCACTGATAGACAGATCTTCACCACTGCTTTGCTTCTTGTCTGTGGCAAACTGTGGGACCTCAACAATTGGAACCAGAGACCTGCCAGAGGTAATATCCAACTTGTGGAACGGTGAAGTGTGATGGAGACGTCGGCAAATATCATTCCATTTCCTCTGCAACCCCGAAACTTTAGCATTCAACATGGTTTCACCATCTTTAGTCTGCACTGAATAATGAAGCACATTCTTAAATAAACTTAATTATAATTTTATCATTGAAATAAAGCATATGACTACTGCCAACAATGGATAAAAAGTATGTATGTGGTTGTTTATCTAAGCCAAGTCAAAGATTTCAAAATCTGAAGTGCTAACCCACCTTTGTCACATCCGCACCCTTGGTCGTGTCAACTGCTGCCATCCGTAACCAAGAAGGCAAGTTTTCTGAATACTGATCAGCAACTGAAGCTGTTGAGCCTCCCTTCAGAATAGCAGCAACTTCTAGTTCATACTTCTCATTACAAAGCTTGCATCGAGGGATAGATTGGTTTCTGCCACTTAATGGACTTCTCAAATCTGATGTTGTAGGGAAGAAGCCACCAAATGGAACAAAGGACCCCATCAAGCTGTAAGTATGTCATGAGCATGGAACTGTGAGATCCATTGGGTGAAAAACTGTCAGAAGCTAAAGGGCACTGGCAGTAGACACATACATATATAAATATAAACTTAGAATGGCACTAACTACTAATGTGCTGCAAAAGAACTACATTTCAGAGACAAACATATAGCAACCAAGCATAAGCTCAATGGTAGGTGCATGTATCCCTGGCTCAAGAATCACGGCTAATCCCCCATTTCCCAAATAAATTAGGAAAAGAAAAGAAGACAAGCCTATAAAATTTACTGAGACAAGAACCAAAGCTAGAAATATGTCATGAGTATGAGATAGGTGAAGCATCACAGCTAGATCATAATATATGTAGTGCATACATTTTCCCCTAAGAATGGAGTTCTTGTAAATTCTCTGCCAGAAACAAATAAAAAATTTATTATCCATTGAAAGAAAGAAGATGTTATTAAAGCACGTTAGATGCCACTCCCAGTGCCTAGATATCTCATACACTAGGGCTATGGTGAACTGAAGACAAAGTGCAAACAAGATGGTCATCAGAAAAAAATGAAATTTTAGTGCTGAAACCATATCATCTATATATACTTGGTGCTCTGTTTATAAACAAAACCAGGCCCTTTTTGCTCCAAAACCTAGAGACTTATGAACTTAATTTGGTATTGAGATATTTTATTGAAATACTGCATCTCCAGTTCTTCAAGTGATATCTACATCTACACATTAAAAGGACGCAAATTATCCAGCCGAAAGCCCTGATATAGCTCCAAACATTTATTTTTGAGTGCCTTTATCTTATCAAGTACTACTTTAGTAGTATTATATAGGACAAAGCCATGAGGCATGAAACCTTTTTTAACTACTAGTAGTAGTACATATTTATTTTATTGAACACACGTTCTAACAACACGAGTCACTAAACATCCAGGTAGGCAAAAACCCCTGAACAAAACATTTTATCAATAACCTAACACGAAAAAGCAAAAAGCAACTAAAAATAAAGAACATCATGTATACAGTATATATATAATGTAACAAATGGTGACTCCACTTGTAGAAATGCAAGACAAAACTTCGGTTTTGGCAAGAAATCGACAGATTACTACAATAACTAAGAGAATTTCAATCAAGCAAAATATGAACAACAAGAACATATTATATCAAAAGCCATATAAAAGATATTTACAGCATTGAGCAAAAACCCACCTGGATTTGGAGCAAACCCCATCAAATGAACTCTTGGAAGAAGTAATGGGCAACAACTGCAAATCCCAGTCTTTTTCTATATTGGGAAATTTGTCGGAAAACTTCCTATACATTTCGACACTAGCCACAGCTCCAATCAACCATAATTTCCTTCTATAAACTTCCATTAAACCCGTTAGTTTCAAAACCAAAGCACTAACAGAATCACTTAAAACACCATCCAAAATCAACCCTTTTAAATCCCCAAAATTTAAAACCACTCCTCCTCCAAAACCATTACACTTCTCCAAAACTCCTTCCGTTTCCTTCAACTTTATCCCCAATTTTTCCTCATTTCCTCCAATAACGAGCTCATTAACCTCATTTTCAATCGAAATCACATTCAACCCAGCCAAATCCCCATCCAAAAAACCAGATTTCCCTCTTGCTAAACTCTCTGTAAAACCCCTCAAAGCTTCTATAGCACAAACCCCAACAAGCAACGGACTTTTCCCGCTCTTTTTAACCATAACTTCACCAATTCTCCCACAATTCTCATCAACCCCGTCTTCTTGACCCGGAAACGGAAAATTGAACGCTGCCCGACCCGAAACCGAATCCGTTAAGTTACACAAAAAAATAGGCGGGCAACGGGTACGTGAAAACCGAGGGGAAACTTGAGTTACCGGCGGGTGAACTAAAGCCAACTTTATGTCACAGCTCCTAAACCCAGCTTCCCCGAAGACCCGACTAACAATCGGGTCATCGAGAATTGATAAAATAAAGTATTTAAGTTCGACCTTCAAAAGCGACGCCGTCTGAGAACAACCGGTGGCGTTATTGTTATTATTATTGTTACTGTGCAACTGCTGTAAATGGTAACTTTCTGGATGGCGCCGTTGATTGGCTTGCGACCGTTTGATTGCCGCCATCAAAGAGTTGGAAATCGGAGGGTCCTCGACGGTCTTCGAAGAAGGTAAACGGTCAAGCGAAACCCCGACGCAAAGCTCCAAGGCGCGGAATTGGAGTCGGGACGGATACGCGCTGCTTCGCGCGCGTGCACACGCGTCTCGGAGAGTGGACGACGGTAAGGAAAGCAGCGCCGACACCGCGTGGAGCGATGTCGTCTGTGCATGGCTCCTTCGACGCGCCACGGCCACCGCTTCGTCTAACGCACGCGCCGCTTCTTCCGTTAAGCATTGCCGAGCTGCGGTTGCCGGCGTCGGCATCGCCGGCTAGCATATAAACACAAAAAAAAAAACCCACAAAAAAATACCCAAACAAATATCTGATTTAAAAAAAATAAAAATGCAATTTTAATTAACTGAATGAAAATTCATAAAAAAAAAAAAGAAATATTTGTGTAAAAAAAATTAGAAGGGGGGATGGGCTGTACTTGGTGTTTTTAGTTTTTTGTCAGTTAGAGGCGTTAAGGCAATAAAAAAATTGAGGGAGTGTTTACTTCAACAACTTTTTGAAATTATTTATTGGGGGAAGGAGAAGGAGGCAAAGGCTGGATAGGGGGGTGCTAGCATAAAGGAAGAGACACTGTTTGCTGTTTTTGTTGTTTCCCTCCTTTTCTTTCGAGGAGAGCGTGGGGTCATGTCATGGGAGAAGGAACAAACAGATGGCGAGCATAGATTCTCTATCACCCAAAAGAAACATCTCCTTACTTCTTCTTCTTCTACTGCCACTTGTATTTTTTTTTTTCTTTCTATTATTATTAATATCATTAAATATATAACAAGATTAAAGAGCATATAATCAAAAGAATATGAGAATAAATACAGATAAGAAAGAGTTTAGAATTGTATTAGCTTGTCTCCTATGGTTATTATCCGTTTCCTTTATATAATAATACAAGTAAATAGTAATGATACGGGTTTACTTTTGAGATGGAGATGCCGTGTCCACTGAAGCAAATGGGCCAAAGGGAGGAGCAGTCGGGTCATTGTCGAGCGTAAACCAGCTTTCCTTTCGGGGAAGAGAGAGAAAGAAAGCAAAGAAAACTAGAAAAAAAAAGGTCATACTTTGATTTCTATATGCATTTGGATTTTGCATATTTTTGATAACAAAGGCAAGGAAGAAAGTTTTTAAAGAAAAAAAATAGAGGGAATAAACCAAAAAGCATTAAATCCAATTCACTATTCTCCACCACACGTATCCCTCCCGTCGCAGTCACGGAAAAAGGTCGAACATTTAATATGCAAACTTTTTAGCTGATGGGCACCCTTCCTTCCTTTGCAATTATCTCAGTCCTTTTCGATTTTAATGCTTTACATTATTTTTGGGGTTTTGAAAAGCTGCCACCACATCGTGACCCTCCCCTGGACCTCTCGTGTTTCATCTCTCTGCAGGGATGAGCAATATCAAACTAAATTGTTTATTAAAATTATATGTAATTTAAGTAAAATCATTTGATCTAATTAATTCATTAAATCAATTAATTCAAATTGTTTGATTAAATTGATTTTTTTATCGATTATTGATTTTAAAATTTTTAGATTAATTCATTCAAAAAACTAAATTAATTTTTTATATATTAATACATATAATTTTTTTATATATATCAAGAAGAATTAATAGTAATTTTAATTAATAATATACTTAAAATATATTATTTTATTATATGTATGTATCCAAATTATAATCATAATAATTTAATTTTAATTATATATAATTTATTATAAATCTATATTAATATGAAATTACAAATTATATATTTTAAATGACATAACTTATATGTTAATATTATAATACATTATAGTAAATATCCTACAAATGAATATGTTATGATTATCACATTATGGTAATGTTTCATAATATAAAATATTATGAATATATATATAGAATTGTATAAACATTATATATATTTAATTTATACATAAACATTAATATAACTTATAATAAACTTTAGTTATATAATTGTACTTAATAACCTTATTAATTATCACCTTAGTTTTTGTAACATATTGTTCATAATTAGTTATTATTTATACAAATTTTGATATAAAACATTATAACATATAAGTTGTGTTATTAATTTCATATATACATAATAAAGTAATGTATATTATATATATATATATACATATATTTAATTTATACATAAGTATTACTGTAACTTATAATAGACTTTATTTATATGATTACACTTAATAATTTTTTAATTATCGCCTTAATTTTTATAACATATTGTTTATAATTAGTTATTATTTATACAAAATTTGATATAAAAATCAAAATATTGTAACATATAAGTTGTGTCATTAATTTCATATATATAATAAAGTAATATATTATATATACGTATATTTAATTTATATATAAGTTGTATATATCATAATTATGGATGAAGTTTATAAGTTTTAATAATATAATTTGTTAAAAAAATGTGATAAAATTTTGATCAATTAATCCAAAACCAAACCAACCAAACCAATTCTATGTTTCGTTGGTTTGATCATCCTTTATGTTTGACTGATTTTGGTCAATTGTTCAAAACATATTTGGTCCATTTAATCTTTAAGCGACCAAATTATCTAATTCACTAATTTGCTCACCCTTATCTCTCAATGTTTTTCCATATATATATTCATTCGAAAAACCAACTTGTTTTACTGTTTTAGTAAAATTAAATAGGTTTGGTTTGGTAGGAAGACATTTTTATTCGGTATAATGTTTGAACATTTTTTTAATTATTTAAAAATATTTAAATAATTTTTTACTGGTTTGTTTAAGCTTATTTATTTTTATTTTAAATTATATAAGTTTCTTATTATTAATGATTAATTAATTACAATTAATTCAAATATTCCTTGTTATTTTATATTTATATGTTGTTGATGTGATGTGATGTGAAAGGTAAAAAATATTTTACGATTATGTCATCATACCGCATCAATACATCATGTCTTATTTATTGTTGACATGTAAGTATGTCACGTATCACATAATAATAAGTGATATTTTGATTAAGTTAATTATTATCATAAGATCATAAAAACTTATTTAATTTAAAATAAAAATATAAAAATTTATTTTATTCAAAATAAAAAAAATAAGAACTGAATTGAATTAGGAGTTTATTTAAATTTTTTTAAACAGTTTAGGAGTTTTTTACCTTTTTATTTCTTAAATTTGAATATTTTACTTAATTAGATTTACAGAACAAATTTTTTTTATCTATAAAAGTTTAAATTTTTACAAACATATTTATATTCTAAATCAACTACTCAAATTTTATCTCAACGAGTTATTTTTCTTTTATTTATGTTTGAAGGCAGAGTTTTAAAATGAAAATATTAGTTGGGGTTGGGTATTTAGGCCAATTCAACATCACCTCCAAATAAATTTTAAAAAGTAATTTATTTTTATATGTAAATATATGTTATACTTTCGATAATATTGTTTAGGATTTCCGTGACTGATGATTTGAACAAGAAAATGTAGCATTTGAAATATATTTTATATCAAAATAATAGATGAAATATATAAATTAAATATAATCAAAACATTATAGAAAAAATGAAATCAAAGTGGGACAGGTTGGATTCCCATTTTTCTTTTTCCATTTGTGCTATGATTTTATGTTAAAAATCAAGTCATGTCAAGTCAGGTTAGAAGTATCAAGTTAGATATGTGGATGAAAGAAGCCCACATTGCCTCACTTATATTATCTCATAAATTCAAGTAAATATTTTTAATTTGTATAATGTTTTATCTAAGGGGAAAAAAAGGAAGATGAACCTCCTATAACTATATTATTATGTGACAAATGATGCAAATAAATTATTAGATCAAACCAAATTTCTAAAAATTGAAGAATTTTAGTTTGTTATGAGATGATAACACTTAATTTTGTTGGTATCATATTTTAAATAGGTTTTTATACTATTTTAAAAAATTAAAAAAAAGTTTTATATTCTTTTATTCTGTTAAATTAAACTTTTATATTTTTATTTTGAGTCAAATATACCTTTATGATTGACGGTTAATAACGTGTAGTTAGTGAAAATGCTATTTATCATTTTTATATCTCATGGTGCTAACATGCGGTAATGGATGGTAACATAGTATGTTTTTATAGTATGATGACATGTTTATATGATATTTTTATATTTTTAAGTCAATGTTACATTAACACCACATGAGTATAAAATAACAAATATTGTTTTGACTAACAATAACTTATTAACCATTAATCATAAGAGTCTATATGATCCATAATAAAAATATAAAAACTTTATTAATCACAATATAAGAATAAAAATTTATTTAAATTTTTTTAATTTGAAAGTTTTTTATAACATTATAGCTTTTTCCTTTCATGATTAAAATTTGTATTGCTGTGATTTAAGAGCATCTTAAATTTTTAGTAATTTCAATTAAAACATCTTAAAGGTTAAAAATTGAAATATTAATTTAAAAGTTTTGAATTTAAAAAGAAGTGTTTTATATGTACAACAAAAAGGAAAAATGGATCAAGAAAAACAATATTAATCTATAAAATTCAAGAACAAAGGGAGGGATTCAATTAGGTGATGCAATAATTTGATGTGAATGAGGTAGGAACTCTTCCTAGAAATGGGTATTGAATTGATTTTGTATAAGAGTTGAGTTAAGCAAAATTGGTCTTCGACAATGACCTTTTGACACTAGCCGTGCGGCATTACCATCAGCCATAAAGCTATGCGAGGAGATAAAAGAGGGTTGGAAACTGCCAAATGCCAGGCCATTTGTCGCTAATGGTTCGTTTTCAGATGGGACCCCAACTAGACTAAATCCCCGTTGGGACCCCGTTTTTATTGATTGGTCCATACTGTCACGTGCATGGCAGGTAGGACGAGTCATTTCTTAGTTTTTACTAAGGTCCAATCGGTTTCCAACACGTGGGTTGAGGTCATCAAGAGTGAATGTAGAGGATTTCTGCTAATGTTGAGGATAACTCCAAAGGGAAAGAGGATCAATTGAAGCAAGTTCAATTGTTTTTCCGTCTCTCCTCGTCACAATGGAAAAAGGTGTTCGATTTGACCTGCTTCTTTTCGTTTTGTTCCCTACTGTTTGTTTTATTTATTTATTTGGTTTCTTTCCATTTTCCAATAATTTTCGGAAAACGAAATGCCCAAAAAATACTATTAATTCTACTTTCGTAAATATCTCCCATGTCCTAAAATTCTATTTTTAAATAAATAAATTTTGGACATGAGAATTTGGATTCTGTAATTTTGGTTTTTCCAAATAATGTGTGGTTACTATTACAACAATTTAAATCTAAATCAAATCATTGGTGGTAATCAAAATTTTTAAATGAGATATATTTTTTTGAGGACGAGATGAAAAAAAAAGAATTTAATCTTTTTAACAAAAATGATATATTAAATTAAATATTCCAATATTAAAATAAATGAATATGTAAACCTTGTGGCAAGCATGTCATAATTGTAATCTACCTCTTGCTTTCTAGAAGTTCAATAAATTCAAGTGTGGTTCATTATGACAAACACGAGTTTTGTTGTTGAATTAATGTTAGGCCAAAGTTAGGAAAGTGATGACAATGAAGAAGGAAAATTGGTATAATATTTGATTTTTTTTTGAATTATTGAAAAATTTTAAATAAATTTTTATTTTTTATTACGTTTAATAAGTTTGCATATTTTTACATTGGATCGAATACATCTTCTATGATTAATAGTTGACAAATTATCGTTAATTTAAATATCACTTATTACTTCATGTCATGTGATATTAATCTAAAATGTTGACCTATTATAATTGATGATCACGTGATATACTGATGTAACATGATCACATGATCTTTTGGTATTTTTTATTTTTCACATAAATACCATGTCAATGCAGTGTAAATATAAAATAATAAGTGATATTTTGACTAACGATAGTAAATCATGAATTAATCATAAAAACCCATTTAATCTAAAATAAAAAATATACAAACTTAATTAAACATAATAAAAAAATAAAATTTTATTTAAATTTTCTTAAATAATTCAAAAACTATTTAAAACATTATTGCCATAAAAAATTAAGTGTGTATTTAAATTTAGATAGCTTTATTTATAAATAACATATAATCAACACGTGGAGGTTATCTTTTGAATCATTTCAGTAAAAAAAAAAAAAGAACTTAAACGAAGTTGTAAGAGATAATATTATCATCTAGATTAGTTTTATTAGACAATCAACAACTATATACTATAAATATGAATATGAAAGTCTTGTCATAGTATTATTTTTAAAATGCTTACTTAAATGACTATACTAATCTAACTCCAAATACAAACTCCACCAAGTAAAATCCAAGTACCATATGCATAGAAAGAGTTGAAAAAATAATTTACTTATCAATATGAGAATACCCAAAGTGAGTATTGGCCAATGGATTCCATAGTCCAACCAAAAGGAACCTTTAAAACGTTAGCAAAAATTTAGTTAGGTAGTGAGAATAATTTTTGGGTTATGTGTGCAACAAGTCAACCATTTTTAGTATGCTTTTTTACAAGCTGAAATGCCCAAGTGGTCCTACCAAATTCGTGTCCAACCATATAAGAACCCACAACTACTTATTTTCTACTTTCAACGATAACTATTTTTTTTCTATAAAAGCAAAAATAGTATTAAAAAAAAGAAGTTGACCACATGGACCTCATATCCCCTCTCTCTTCTATAATTTAGATAGCCACCTGTGCTGGGGCCGATCCCCCAATCACTTTCAACTTTGAGCTTCTCAATCGGCAAAGGGGCAGGGCGAGGGGCCAACGTGGGGGGGAAAAGCTCTACCCTTGTGACAGCTTGTTTGGAGTTACATAACCCAACTTGCTGCCAGCCTCAATGAAGTACCAAACCCCACTGCCATTCCTCACCAAGGGAAAACAACCAAGGAATGGTTATGGGAAGTTTGTTTGTTTATGGTATGACGTGTACGTATTATTATAGATTGGTTTGTTTTCATTTCTAATAATAATAAAAATAAAATATTTAAAGATTTATAATTTTTAATCATAATTACATGTAATTTATTAATTTTCAAAATAAATATTCTATTTTACACGTTTAAACGATATTAATATTTAAATTTTTTTTCTTTTTCACTCTTTCCGTTTCTCTCAAATTATACACCGATCAGATCTTCTCAAAAAACACCAGATTGGTGCTCCCTTAGCCTAGGGAGCATTCTGTTTGCTTGACTTGGGGAGCACCGTCGAATGCACCCCAGGCCAGAGGAGCGTGACTAAAGATTTGGTCGGATTTGACCATGCATGACCAAATTCAATTGAGAGGTGGTTAATCGGCGATGAGAGTGTTGTCGGCCAACTGTTTGAGAGAAAAAATACATAAGGGAGAAAAGATTTTTTCAATAGGGAAAAATTTTGAAAATAAAAATTATAATTTATATATTGTGTAATTTTTAAAATTAATAAAAAATAAAATTATTTAAAAAAATTATCACGTCAATAAATTAATAAAAATATCAATAAAATTTTAACAGCTAAATTTATGTGTTCAATAAAAAGTAATTTCTGAATAAATTGTTAATTTTTTATATTAATAGATTTATGTAAAGTTTTAATTAAAACTTGAAAAGTGTCGATATTTTATTCTAATAATAAAGGGTTGGGTGTAAATATAAGAGGCGTGAGCGCGTGGGAGGAATGGTGGCAATAATGGAGGCGGAAAGGAATGGAAAGGGAAGATCCAAGTAATTATGGATTTTCTTGGATCTCACTTTCTGCATAAAGTGGCTTTTGCTTGAATTGGAACACTTGGGCGACACCATAAAATGTTGCCCTTCAACATTGTGCTCCTGTTTTGAGCCCGGACCGAACAACACACAATCTGGGGCTGTTGCTTTTGCCTTTTCCATTGCCATTAGGCCAGATGTTAGGTTTTTATGGTCCTAAGTAGAAATCCTTTTTCCTTCTTCTTTTTTTTGGGTCCAAGCTTTTGTCATTTATTGGATAATGTCATGGTAGATTTATTTATCAAAAAATATATTTGAATAATTGGATGCTAGAAAATTTACTTGCTTATCTTTATGTGGTTCGTATCCACAAATCAATTCAGATTAATTACTCGAGCAACTTGAGTTTAAATTCGGTTATTTATTTAATTAAGATTCACGAGTAACTTAACTCATTTAAATCTTGTATACAACAAAGTGGGAGAAAAGAAAATGAAAAGGGTAGCTTTGCTTGCAGTGTCAATCCAATGGTACTCTTGAGATGTCATGTGTGTTTGCTCATCACATATTTTGTCTTTGTGAATTGACCCTCTTTTATTTCCTTTTTAATGGAATACTTCATACTACTGTATTTGTAAACATAAAAAGATGCTGATTAAAAAGTGTTCACTTTTTCATTTTAGATGATCTAGGATATCAAATGACCCTTCCATCCTTCCACTTATCTTATTGGTTCTTATATGGTAAACACTGAAACAGATACTTTGCTTCAATTTTTGATCATGAAAGAAGGAAAGAAAAGGGTAGGTTTATGTAATTGAGAACAAATCGGGGCTCACCAACATCAATCAAAAGATCTAAAAATCTTTACAAAGACTCGGTTTTTTGTCCACACTCTAGAAGTGTAACTCTCAAGTGTATATCGAGGTATATTGGGTTTGATTGTATGATTGTGATGGGGGAAGAATGTGATTGACTTGAGCAGCTCGAAAGTAAATCACTCAAGGAAAACCCACCAAAAGAAAAGAAGGTAGCAAGCAAAGCAGTGTTTTGTGTTTCGAACTTTAACGATAAGATGGCACTTCATCATTGATGTGACACCATTTTTCCCAATGGAAGAAAGAGAAAGAAAGATGTGGGAGAGAAAATTATGAGAGATGGAAAATGGGTCGGTGTGTGGGGGGACCGATATATATTATTTTATCAAAGGGAAGCAGCTCCCCCTGTTTGATGGATTGCTGGATTTGTAAGATTCCCCTGAACATATTCAACCTTCCACTGAAATATGAAGCTGAAAACTACTATACTCCAAATAAGCATATTTGGGTACAGTCTCATACTGAAATCCTTTTTGAATTTAGCTACTTGGGTTGATGGACGTTTCCATTTGGTGCTAACTTTTTCATAAGAGCAAAAAGATTTCAAAGTATTACTAATCAGGTCAATTGTTCTAAAGGAGGCATCATGTTAACAACTATAATAATAAGTAATATACTAGACCTTGCTAGCTTTCTTTAAAAGCATTTTCAACTTGTTTTTCTAGGCAATGCAGAAGATATTCCCATGATTGAAAATGAACTAATCTCATAGTTTGCACACCTTAGGAGTTAGGACCAGCTATGTCTCTACAAAGCTACACTTTCAGTAAATTTAGTAAGGAAGACAATAATATTAATTGTATCTTGTCACTTGAGCTTAACTTATGTAGTATCTGGCAAGGAGATGATACAAATTGGAGTAAAGATTTGAGTTATAACACTCATTTTGGCAGCAAATAAAGTTTTAATCAGCTGGAACTTGGAAGGATTACAAACACAGATTTTAGAGGCAAGGATACATGTCCCCTTTCTAATTCTATCCAAAGTTGGGTACCATTCTCTTTTCTTATTCCTTATTATTTTTCCTCAATTGAGACAAAAGCAATACAAAATACAAGATCTGGGTATAAATCTTGTACCATACTCCCTCAAGAAAGGGAAAAGAAACTACCTTGTAGTTTCTTTTTTCTATAGACACTACACACTGAATTTGGCAAAAAAAAAAAGAAGAATTTAGTTATTTTAGAATAACTTTAGTTAATTACGAAGAAAAGGAATCAAGTTGTTTTGGAGGCCTTTTTGTGAAGGCTCAATTCATAATGAGATCCTAATGGTCCTATCTCAAGGCCTTGGTTCAACAAAATTCAACTTCAAGGCCTACAAAGCCCAACTGAAACGAAAAGCAACATAATCCAAAAAAAAAAAAAAAAAACCCAAAACCTCAGAGAAGGCAAAAACCCTACAAAGTTCCATTAATCCTAGTTTTTCAGATTCACTTCATCTTCTTCTTTGTTGTTGTAGTTGTTTTTAAAGGTTGTTTCTGAGCTTGTTATTACCAGGAATGAGAATTGCTCGAGTTCTGTTGGGTTCACTGGAAGGTGGCTTATCGCGCCCACGTCAACTTCTTCAAAGTGTCAGATTTCTCTCAACAGGTTTATTTTCAAGTACCCTTTTTTTCTTCTTTTGCAAATTTCATTAAAGTTTTCCCTTTGATCACAATTTTTTTAAATTTGTTTATCATCAAACAGGAAATGGGTTTGATGGGCAGCAGCCAAATTCCAATTCATATGAGTCAGCTGATGAATTTGAACGGAGGATTTTTGGTGGGTATTCTGGGGATAGTTTAAAGGCTCAATCTTTTTACGAAAAGCTCGATAAACTTGGGAGGGCACGTAACCGTTATAGTCCTAGAGTGGGTGGTGAAGATGGGCCATTTTCGTCATTGGATGACTTGGATGAGAGTTTCAATACGTTATCAGATGGAATGGATTGGAAATTGAAGGAAGCAGCCACTTATTTTGAGTTTGATATGGATGAAATTGAGAGGGAAGATTATGCTTTTAGACCAGATGCTAACTTTCCGCCTGGAACGACATATGAAACTAGGGTGTGTTTGTAAGCTTATCTTTGTTTCTTCTTATTAAATTTGTGTTGAAGGATTTTCGAAATACTGAAGCCAAAATTTTGATCTTGTTATTTGTCATGCACGTATTTCTTGCTCATGTATAAACTTTGACATTGGTGTTTGGCTTATGATTCTGATTGAGTTAAGTAAAGGATGAATTGATATGACGCAGGAATGGGCTTTGCAAAGTTAAAGGGTGTTGAAGAAAGACTAGTTAGAAAAATATTGATTTTCCAAGGTTCATGAATGAATAGTTACTAAAACTTAGAGAAGTTTCTGATTTATTATGCTACATGTTTAATCTGTAATTCCTGGCTTTTTCCACTAATTGTTTTCTTTTCTTAATAGCTGGATGTGTTCTTAAGTGATATTTTGAAGCACTTTAGAATGGTTGATAGCTTCAAGTACAGTTCAGAGAATCATTTTGCATGATTTATCATACTTGCAGAGATAAATGAAGTGCATGGGTGGTCATAAAAGTCATTTTGGTGAATGAAATTAATAATTCTTAAGAAACCAAGGATAGACGTATAGCCTACATTTCTTTCTATCTACATCGCCTTAGAAATCACCAGGATACAAAACAGTAGTTAAACCCAATCTATTAAACAAACCAGCACAAAAATCTGCAACACCATATTGCTCCCTAAAAACATGCCTACTTCTGATAGAGAAAAACCTGCCGTCATTCTATGAGATGGCTTTCACAGACTACAACTAGTTTTTTATTCATTGTTTAAAAACAATATTTGCTAGCAAAACATAAGCTTTCAGAGTAGATACATGCAAAATGACTAATCATAGCCAATAACATGGAACTTTGATTGGAAAAAAGAAAACATTGAATGTGCAGATTTGTTAGGCTTTGCAGTGTCTAGAAATCATTATAATTAGTAATTAGTACTGTGCTGCTACTCTAGTGTTTTGTTTTTTGGTATGTCAATACAATTTTTTCTTTCTAATTCTTTGTGGTTTAACGCAGGATCTTGATCTTAGAAGGCCAGGAATACGTAAACCTGTCAGAATGCCCACATTTGAAGTAACTACAGAGGAAGTTCTGCGAAAAGCTGATTTCAGGGTGAGCCTATCAAAATCTAGCATCACCGTTTTTTTTCTGAGTCTAAACAGAAGTGCACTCCTGTTTTTTAAATGCTGTAATGTAAGGTGAATAAGAAAGAAGAGGGGCTGGTGGAGGGAAAAGGGCAGGTGAATTTGACATTTCTATGATCCCTTGCTTCAAAACCTAAATAGTTCAAATGTGAGTTTTAGCTTTTCTTTGGCTGAAGTGGCACATGATGTGATTGATCACCTAAGATAGCAAACTTTCTTATGAATGCAGAATCAATCTTTTACCATTTTATTCTTTTCTCAGTTCTCTGTAATAGTAACTTTTCGAATATTCTTTCAAGCTATCTCTACCTTGTTGTTCCCTCAGTTATCAGCATTGACTTACAATTATACATAATAATTCATGTTGGGCAGAATGTTAGATTCCTGGCAAACTTCTTAACAGAGGGTGGAATTATTATCAAGAGGAGCTCGGTAAGTCTTAGTGCTTATTCTATTTATCTGGTTGCTTCACAAATGGTATTTTATAAATTTCCTTTAATTATTACCTTTTAGTTCATCTTGTAGACTGGTATTAGTGCCAAGGCGCAGAGGAAGGTTGCCAGGGAGATCAAGACTGCCAGAGCTTTTGGTCTGATGCCTTTTACGACAATGGGGACAAAGTCGTTTGTTTTTGGAAGAACTATGGAAAATCTTGATGAGGATTATCAATACGAGACTTTTGATAATAGCATGACAGCCGATGCAGACGAAAAAGATCCTTTTGAAGGCTAAGCTTGGGCTGAAATCTGAGTCTGAATAGTTTCATTTCCTCGTATCCTACTATTTGGGGCAAGTCCCATGTCAGCTTACTGTAGCTGAAATTGGAATCGAAATAAGATATAATTAATGCAATTAAGGCTGCTCATACCTTAGCATTTCTGGTGTATGGTCAAAGTATACACTGCATTTACAATCAGATTAGTTGGTATGATTAATCGAGGACGTTAGAAATTACATTATTCTATCAAGGGAACAGTTGTGTTTCTTTAGACTTCACGGATTAATGAAAACCTTGTCGTTTCTGGATTGATCTAAGGCTATATATAAGTATTTGGCAGCCCCAAAGTTTGAAGTTGTGCTTTTATTTCAGCCAGGACCCGCAATTGAAAGCTCTGAGTTGCTTGTAAACCCTGGGAGTTTGATTCAAGCTGTAAATTGGGTGGAGTGAATGACTGAATGGTAAAGAGCTTTGGCCTTATTAGTCTGGTGGGTGTTGTATTAATTTGATTACCTCATTAACGTATACCAACTACCATATACTTTTTGACAGTTAATGATGTGATGGAAGCCCCTATCGTTTTCCATGAAATTTAAAATTAAGTTGGGTTTAGGACTGCTTAATTTAATTTAATTTAATTTCCACCTTGTGACAAAAGGCTAAAAGATTCTAAGCTTTGCCTTCCTATGATGCTTCACTGGGTACCGGACTTGGTCTCCTTGTTTGAATACCTAATCTAGCTGTTCTACCGTGTCAGGAACCAGCTGTGTCTACACACTCTAAACTAAAGAACCCAGGGGTAGGCATTCTAAGATAGAAGGCCAAGTTCAAGGACAAGAAAATAAATAAAAGTAGATCTTTCTGATATGTTTAGAACAGTTTCTTTGATGGGGGCTGACCAGTCACAACATTGTATTATATATGTTAAATTGTTAATTTTCCACATCAAGTGAATCACGTCCTTATACTGACATCAAGTTCATTAAAACTAGCTTAAAAAATAGCTCTCGAGGTCAGCCCCGTGACTTAACAGATCAACCAACAATCAAAACAGAACATAAACCAAACTGGCCTTCTGTTCCTGTATACTAACAAAAGCTAACCTACAAGGAAGATTTTTTTTTTTTTTTTGTCTTTGCGCTTATGCAGGATTGAATTGATTGCTTGTTATAAAGATGAACATCCAACAAAATCTAAGTTAATCTCTTTCTTTCTTTTGTTTGTATTAAATTGTATTCCCCATATAACTATATGTAATTCTTTATCCCCATCAATCCTAGAAAATAAGTGACCAACATTTTCTCTCCTTTTTGTTGTGGGAACTATGATTAAAGTACTCTAAAAAGGTTTCACAACTGTAAATTCTGGAAGCAGGAAGGGTTAGCAGGGCAGAGAAAGATTGTTACTTGAGGTCTGTGGAAAAGGGCAGTGCATTGAAGTGTATATCCTTTTTGTGAAGTAATGTTTGATAGAATCAATTTCTGAAAGTTTTGAATCACCAGGTACCCTCTTCTCTCAAAAACACCAATTTCACGGGACCACACGCTCCACACTTGTATGAATTGTATTGTATTGTTTTATTACTCAACTCTCTTTTATCATTCCCCATCGTGCTCTCACCTTTGATCTTTCTTTCTTTTTTTTTTCTTTTTACTCTTCGATGAGAAACAACAAGAAACTACCATCTCTCAAATGACCCTAACACCCTTCTCCTTCACCATTTCCCTCCACCTCACCGCCATTATCATCATTTCATTAGCAACAGAATGTGCTGTTGTTGCTGCCCTCGGCTCGGCCTCCACGGTGGCTGTCACCTTTGGCACGGCTACTGTTTGTGGCATCATTGCTGGTGAGCCAACACAGAGAGTCCAGTGCTACCAAAATGGACTCAACATTTCAGTTTTGCCAAACGTATCATTCGAAGCAATCTCTGGTGGCACAAGCTTCTTTTGTGGCCTCAGGTCAGGTGGATTCAGCATCCTTTGTTGGGAGACTAAAACTTTAATGAATTCAAGTTTTAGGCCAAAGCGTATATATTTCAAACACAATGTCTCGTTGACTGACCTGGCGGTTGGTGATGATCAGGTTTGTGCCAGAGAGGTGGATTCTGGTGTAGCTAGATGCTGGAGAGGAGGAGGTGGTTCTCCATTTCCGTCACCTGGTCTAGGTTTGAAGTTTCGTGCAATCACATCAGGGAGTGGCTTTACTTGTGGGATTTTGAAGAATGATAGCACAGTTTTCTGTTGGGGTGGCAATAAGATTGGAGCTGAAATCCAAAGACAGTATGGTAAATTGTCAATGTCAAATTTGGTTGCTGGAGATTCTCATGCTTGTGGATTGACCAGGACAGGATTCTTGGTTTGTAAAGGGAATAATGAGTCCGGACAACTGGATGCTCCTTCTAGTTCAGCTTTTGAGTTCTCAGGTCTTTCACTGGGAAGCAATTTTGGTTGTGGTATTAGGAGAAGAAATGGATTGGTTCTGTGCTGGGGAGGAGATAACAGATCCAAATTTGATTATGATGCAGTACAAGATGTTTCATTTGAGTTGATTATTGCTGGTTTGAATTTTATTTGCGGCTTGACAACAAGGAATTTAACAATGATTTGTTGGGGTCCTGGGTGGTCTAATGGGAGTAATTCGACAAGTGATCTTCCTTTGGGAATGGTAATTCCAGGTCCATGTGTTCAGGCTTCATGTAATTGTGGTACATATCTGAATTCTGAGACCTTGTGCGATGGTTCAGGGAACATTTGCAAATCATGCCAGACTGAACTTCCAATTCCAGTGCCGTTGACACCAATTTTAGCACCACTCCCATCACAAGGATTGCAGCCATTTTCTCCAGCAAGGAAAGGTATTAACAGGCTTTCGTTGGCATTTTTGATTGTGGGATCAATCGGAGCTTTTGCAGGGATTTGCACTATTTTCTATTGTTTATGGGCAGGAGTATGTGGCTTCTTGCTTTGCAAGACACATAATTCTGTGCAACCCACGCTTACAGGTGCCAATATAATTACGACTGTTGTGGATAATAATGATTCCATCGCCCCCCCTTTAAGATCATTTTCCATCAGGCGCAACAGCTCACGGAGACTAGGACGCCAGAGAAGTGGGTCATCATCATCAAAACATGCAGAGAAAACCCAATTTTTTTCACTATTTGAGCTTTCTAATGCTACTAACAACTTCTCGCTGGAAAACAGGATTGGTGCTGGGAGCTTTGGGGTGGTTTACAAGGGCAAAGTTCCTGATGGTCGTGAAGTTGCCATTAAAAGAGGGGAAACTTCCGAAAAGGTGAAGAAATTCCAAGAAAAAGAAACTGCATTTGATTCAGAAATAGCGTTGTTATCACGTCTTCACCACAAGCATTTAGTGGGGTTAGTTGGATTCTGCCAAGAAAATGATGAGAGGCTTTTGGTTTATGAGTACATGAGCAATGGCGCCCTCTATGATCATCTACATAACAAGGACAATATTGAAAAGGGTAGTAGCATTCTAAATTCCTGGAAAATGAGGATCAAAATTGCATTAGATGCAGCAAGAGGGATTGAGTACCTTCACAACTATGCCGTACCACCTATAATTCATAGAGACATCAAGTCGTCAAATATACTATTGGATGCGAATTGGACAGCTAGAGTTTCAGATTTTGGTCTATCATTAATGGGACCAGAATCTGATCAAGAACATATGTCAACCAGGGCAGTTGGGACAGTTGGATACATTGATCCAGAATACTATGTATTGAATGTACTGACAGCAAAGAGCGATGTGTATGGCTTAGGGGTGGTGTTGTTAGAGCTTTTGACAGGAAGAAAAGCTGTTTTCAAAAATGAAGAAGGTGGGACAGGGCCAATGGGGGTGGTAGAATATGCCAGCCCGAGGATATTGGCAGGGGAACTCCGAGCAGTGGTGGATAGAAGGGTTGGGGTGCCAGAGATTCACGAGGCTGAGGCTGTGGAGCTGATGGCTTATACAGCTATGCATTGCGTGAATTTGGAGGGAAAGGAGAGACCTAATATAACAGACATTGTTGCCAATTTGGAGAGAGCACTCAGTCTTTGCGAGGATAGCCCTGCTAGCCTCTCTTCTAGAACGATTTCCATTCCTTCAGATTGAGATTTAACAAGAGTTCATGCAATTCTTTTTCTTTGCCAATTTTTTTTTTCAGAACTGTATCTTAGCTGATTATTCCCCATTTCAGTAATAACCCAATTTTCTTGATTCTTGTTATTATTTGTTGAATGTAAATAAAAGTAGAAAAAAATGTGGTGCTCTCTTTTGAAGCTAAAAGTTGTCCAAAAGATTGAAAAACAGGAAAGAAAGATCAGTAGTCACAGACAAAAATGGTCCCTATAATCTTGTTTTAGTGGTTAACTCTTATGCCCTACGTCGCTTTTGTACAACTCAAAGCATTTGACTAGTTTTTCTCTTTTGTCCTTCATCATGAACTTGAAGTGGTTTCTTATCAGTTTATCTTGCTTTTCACCTGTCAGTTTACGGTAATAACTATTGTTGTCCACGTCAAAGGCCTGTACTTAGGAGACAAAGCGGCAATTACTCCTCAAGTGGTTTCTTTTCATTTGTTTCTTTCGCCACCCCCATCCATCAACTCTCTTTCCTTGAAACCTTTTTGCTTAAGGCAATATTCCATTTCCAATCTTTGATGCTACCATGGAGAAACCGTCAACTGAGCTATCGACTAGAATCTAGCTGTTGGCACCTTCCTCTTGCCTTTGCATTCGACAGTTTTAAAGGTAATTCCTGATTAACATAGGCCTGTGTTGGAGATTCCACTAAAATCATTATGACCACATGGTTGGATCTAAATCAGGTCGGGTAATATTAAGAATCAGCTGATTTTTCAATGGAACAACCTGTCCTGTATAATTACACCAAATGGTTCAAGAGCTATAGCCTAATGTCTAAGCAGTATTACATATTCTAGCCCCAGCTCATGCATTTCCCCTTCCCCCAGCATTGCAATGGACAGAAAAGAAAACGCATAGAGCCATCATTCTTTGGGTTCCTAATTTTGGTCAGGAAAGGGGCGTGGGAAGCATTAAAGCTGACAAAAGGGATTACTTTACGAATATGGCATTGGTTGAAAGCTTGAAAGGGGCTTGTGATGATTTCAGGCATTGTAGTGAACGTGAGGTTTTAATAGTGGTGCCCGCTCTGTGCTTGGTCAAATTTTAAGAGGATTACGGTGATTTGATTGGTTCACCATCTTTCCTTGCAACAGAAGTTCTCCAAGTCAAAGTACTTGACAGTTCAAGGCCTGATGGGCTTGAACCGTTGTAAACATTTTCTAGTAAAAACGAATCTAGCACAGTGTTCTGAGATCCAATCAGAGGATTGCTGGGTGGGATCGGTTGTTAATAATTTAGGTATCTCCAAAGCTCACGATTCGTGCGATAAAGGAGCCCATTTCAACTTTCAAACCACTCCTGGACTTTTTTAGTCTAGCCCTTCCAAGATGGTGATGGAGGTGTCTTTCATCTCTTGAATAATGCTTTGACCTTGTAGCTTAGGTCATGTGACAACAAGAATCAGGAGCATAATAACAGTATCTTCTTACTAGAAGCATCGTGACAAAGATGGTAATATTCATATTTATAAATTTATTAAAGTTTTTAATTTTTGAAGCGCTTAACGTGATATTCTCTTTCATCTTATGCTTTCAATGTTATTAACATCCATGTGTGCCTCCACTAGAAATGCTTGATATAGATCGGATCAAAATTGAATCCATTCTAATATAATTTTATCACGAATTCATTACGCGAAAAGCTAACTTGATAAAATATGCAACATCCATGTTGACAAACTTTTCAAAATTTTCTTATCCATTTGATATGGGATTGAAACATCCTATTTATTTCTTTTCAAAATTGAATTTGACTAGATTGAAACTCCTGGTTTTGATTATAGATCTGTAGTAGTCTCATGAAAGTATTAAAGCTTCAAAACCAATTTGATATATCCTACGTAGTTAAGAACACGACCTGGATTAGGTGCTCAAAACCAATTCTTTTCAATACATTCCCTGTTCAATGGGCAAAGCTACATTGCCTTATTTTGCACGAGACGGTTGATATATAATTAACATGCTATGAACAGTTATTATCTAAGAGTTATATCTAACTCTCTAAAGTTTCGATACAATAAAATCCAATTTAAAATCAATCTAAACTCAACTCACGAACATCTCTAAATTATTTTTGTTATTTTTTTTCTTTAATCTGATTAATCATTACCGCATGTTAGAACTCGTACAATAAAAAAAGTTTCTTGGAACTTTTTGTGTCCAAAGAAACCATGGCAGCTTAAGCTAATTTCACGTGGAGCTGATTATTTAACATTCCACAATGTTTAAGTCAACGCCGCCCATGTCGATGAAAACATGTTACTTATCTTAGAAAGTGCGGATGCCCATGCAAAGCAAGGTGGCTTTGCCTTCCCAAAGCTCTCTGCCCACCTCTCTTTAACTTTGCTTCAAGATCCCAAATCTTCCCCTGCAAGACCGTTGGGAGTTTAAAAGTCGGTGCATAAACCATACATTATGCATACCATCATAAACAACAAATAATTGAGAACAATTATCATAGAGGGACCATGGTTTATATATAAGGAAGTAGACTTTGATATGCATATATCATCCACCCTGGAAGTAAATCATATACAAACTTTGCAAACCAGAATTTTCAGATAGCTAGTTGGATTTCTCTAAGCCTTCCAAGCAAGCAAAATGACGGTAAGAAAACGTCTCAATTTGTTTCTTGTTCTATTATTCTACTTAAACAACTTCAATTATTCTACTTCTTATAGTTACTTTTATCTCAATTATCATCCCATCGGTATTAATTAATTTAATTGGTTTTTTTTCCTCAGATCATAGAGATGAGAGTTCATATGGACTGTGCTGGATGTGAAAGCAAGGTGAAAAGTGCTCTTCAGAAAGTTAAAGGTTGGTACCACAAATTATCCACACCAATCAATGTTATAGTTTTTCTATATGATTTTTCACTTGTATGTAAGAATTTTTCAATTTATAACATTCGGGATTTCCATGTGCACACACAGGTGTTGACGAAGTTGACATTGATATCAGTATGCAAAAGGTGACGGTCACCGGATGGGCTGACCAGAAAAAGGTTCTTAAAACAGTCCGGAAAACCGGCAGGCGAGCTGAGCTGTGGCAGTTGCCCTACAATCCAGAACACCACAGTTTTGCTAATCACTACTACAATCAACACCAATGCAATGGCCCCTTGACATATTATGCACCCCAGCCTTCGTCTTCTTACAATTACTATAAGCATGGATATGATAGCAATGATCCTTCCTATTATCATCACCCCGCTCATTCAACTATATTTGGTAACCAAAATGGTTCAGCTTTTAGTGATGAGAATCCTCATGCTTGTTCTATAATGTGAATTTAAACAAACAAAAAATAAAAAAGAAAAGAAATCGCTGCAACCCTTGTTTTAGGATCTAAGAAGGATATAGTGTGCCTTTTTGTATTTCTTTGTAATGTACGAGCAAATGCACATCTAGATGTATACATACACACACATCTAGATGTATGTATGTTATTTTACCCATATACATGAAGTGTACCCAACTCAGCTAGGCAGCTCAAAATCTGTCATACGGAAATAAAAAGATCTCAGGAAAATGCTACCATTTCATAGTTTTTGTTAATGGCTTTTTGATAAAAGCACACACTCAACTCAAGTATTTTTATTCACTCTGCAAGCAGTCAATCCAGCTAGGTAAGTAGAAGATGTGTGCATGCACTGTCGAAAAAACAAAGAAAACAGTTTCCTATTTGGGTTAAGAAGAAGAATAAGAGGGCATGCCATCAAGTAGGTTTTCAGGTTCACTGTCAGCTCCAAGTATGAATTTTACGATGGACAAGGCACCCCTTTTCTCAATCTAACTGTATATGGTTTCTCAATCACACTTTTCTGGGGTATTTCCATCATTTAAAAGCATACTACATCCATGGCTTCCTTTTCAGGTTGCAGCTGTGAGGGCAGTGTAGACTTAAAGCAGCGGAAGCAAATAAACAGAGGTGATTTCTTGTCATAAGGTGCTTGAATTTCATTGAGGAATTTTTATAAACATAACGTTCACATACTTATTTACACATGAAAATCACAGCATTTGATTCACAAAGACACACCTGCTAGCTCTAATTCAAGTTCTATAATTTGTACATTCAACCCAGCAAACATATATAAATAACGGATACAAAGCTACCTATGTATTTGCTGGCAAAATAGAACAATTCCAGCACAAGCTACAACTCTCCACAAAATGTAAATAGGTGGCGGACAGAAGAGTTTCACTTACAAGGAGAGTCGGCGTTAACTCTTTAGGCCAGTATGGTCTCTCTCTAATCACCAATTCCATCACTTATCAGAAGTAATAAAATCCCCAGAGTTAGATCCACCTGCCCACAAGTACAAACGCGCATAATTTCAAAGGGGTCAAACAAATTCCAATTTTAGTGCCGAAGCTAATATGTTTCTACAAATAAACTGATATACATATATGTGTATGTGTGATCAAGTACTCAACTAATGAAAATGCAATGCTTTTTCTAGTTTTTCCCCTTTTTTTTTTTTCACTATCATTAATGTTCCAGCATTGATATTGTTTCAACATGCTGGAATAGCAGCACTCAAACGTAGCCAAAATAACAACTATACATTTTAAATTACAAGTTCTTCAGCATTTGGGATTTCCTAAAGGGAAAAAAAGAATATTTCCATGAAACCGAGCTTATTATAACCATTTGACATAGTTGAGATTGAGCCTCTTCCTTGTTTCGGAACAAAATTTTCTTTTTCTTTTTGTTAATTATTCTTAGCAATCAGACAGAAACTATATAAAAAACCCAAAGTTTTAGTCTAATTACTGAGAGAGTAATTTACCTCAAGGAGCACGTTTGTTCAATTTAAGTTTTCTCAAACGATTAATAGCGTGAAAAATATCACCTCCATGAACAGGAAACCCATCAGCCATCCAGCTTTGAAATGCTGACCCAACCGTTTCTTCTTTAAGGAGTCTCTCAATTCACAAAGATAAACACTTGGGTTCTCCTAGTTCTCATTCTGAAGTTTGCCCTTGAAGGTTATCAGCTGTTTGGGAACAAAAGAACCTCGAGAGATGAGGTAGTGGCATTAAACACTTGAGAAAGAGAGCCTTCGGTGTCGTAGCAGAGCCAGTGCTTTGGCATGCTTCGGCTCTTGACTTTCTCGCTAAAGAGCTGGATTTTGTAACTTGGTAAGTAATGGTCTCGAAGATAGGCCCCTTGTCCAATACCTAAAGACCACAGCTCAGCTATCTCTTTTATGATGATTCTGCCATTGGCTAATTCAAGTTTGAATTGGGCTAGGATTTTGGGCTAGGTACTTAGATCACTAGGCTTTGAATTAATTTTTGTTACATCTAAGCAACAATTTAGTTTAGATAAAAATAAAGTTTTAATAATTTTGGATTTGGGTAATTACAATTTTTGTATTATATCAAGTTAAATTTCTTACATTTTTTTATGTAAATTTGGATTGAGTTTTAAGTAGACTACACCATATATTTGACTTAGATTGTGTTTTTGGCCACTCTTTTGGCCTTTGCTTATAGTAATACATACAAAATAAAGGCTGAATAAGCCACCGACTATAATATTGCCAATGAAAATGACTTTCAGTTTTTCTTAGTCCATGATGAAGATGGGGATTTGATCCCATCGGTTGATCCAATCTACAAAGAGAGCTTGTTCATTGTTGACAATATTGTTCTAAGTCATTATCACATAGCCATCAACTTGGCACACAATTTTCTCCTTGATGACCAAATCAACCATACAAATTGTAGGAAGAAATAAAATTTGACAACACAAATGAAAGGAGCTAGATGCATTCATTAATGATTCATTCACTCCAGGAGGCTGAAGCTCCCCCCTTCCGGGCTTCCACTTTTACACAAGACTCCATACAGACAAATGCAGCGACTAGTTATACAATTTAAACAAAGACCAAACTAGCCACGAAGCAGCAGCAAATCCTTGGAAAAGGAATTGCCAAATGCCCTGGCTGTTTTATTTAGGACAAGCACTATTAGACGAAGACACACAGAGACCCTATCAAACCCTTTTTTCTCTTCTTTTCTGTGCGTCTCCTTAATCTTTAATTATTACAGGACATTGCTGCTTTGTCTTTGGCATGTTTCTTCGGCTAACAGTTGCATGGATCGCAGCTGCAGTTTGATCCACACTTGCAACCATTCCCTCCTTCAGAGCTCACCTCGGTCCCCTCAAAGTTCCTGCAAGTTAAACCCTGATTTCAATACTCTTAATTCCCATAAAAACTGGTTTACTGGTAATGAAATTGGAATCCAATTTTGTTTGATACTAACGTCTTCACTGTCGCAACTCCAGAGATGATGGTCTCAGTGGTGGTCTTCTCTGCGGATTCCAAGTTAAGGTTCCTGCTGCATCTGCAATATTCAAAGGTAAAGATTGAAATCAAACAAGTTAAACACGCACGTATATGCTCATATACATACACATAACATTTATACTTATTACCAATCAAATAAAAAGAAAAAAGAATTATTACCCGCAGCTGTCGCCGCATTTGCATCCAGAACCGCAGCTGCATCCTGAAGACATTTTTCTGGGAAATAGTTTGTACTAGGAAATTCAATAGACAAACGCAATCTCAAGGGTGAGTTTGTTTGAGGGAACTCGACTGGTACTTATAGTGGACTTGAAAAGAGGGAGAGTGTATATTCACCGTACACGTGGCAAAATCCTTGGATAATTGCGTCTTTGGAATTGTACAATTGCGTCATTCTCTTCCCCAAGTAAACACCCAGACAAATCTTTCTCTATTGCCCGTCCTTTTAATCCCTTGTTGACAGCCATTAAAATTATTAATATTACACTATACCGAGACTAGTACTTGTCTTATCTGACAAATATTATTTTGTCACGATGAATTAAGACAATAAGCCTTTCCTAAAAATTGGAGAATGATCAGTTTGATTCTTGTTATCATAGAACAAGAAATTATAGAGTGAAATATAAGTTCATTAAGGGGGGGAATATTTTCCAATTTTATGTGAACTAGGATGTAACAAGACTATTCCATTCCAAGTTAAAATGAAAAACATAAAAATGGGTTGCTAAAGCTAATCGTTGCTTTGGGTTATATTCATCTTTTTCTCATTTCTTATTATGAGATATTGAATATGGATGTCCACTTATGAATTCTTATAAAATTTGCCGCCCGCCCTTCAAGAAAATGTCACTTATCCAAATATAATTATACTAACAAGCTTTAAAAAAGAAGTCAACTAACCTATTGTAGACAAAGTGGAGATATCTACAATCTTCATTCATAGTGGATTGGAGAAAGCATCACAATGGAAATATATGTCATTTTCACGTGTAAATATTTTTTCCAATAAGTTCTAATCAATCAACTGTGGGAATGTCGAAACTTTGGGGTATGTGATGAGAATGTCTTGATGGGTTAGAATATGATGAAAATTGTACATTAAAAAAGCAATTGGTAATTGGTCAAGGAGAGAAGAGCTTGTGAGAAAAAAAGGCATGAAGCACGCATGCAATAGGTAAGATACAGTACTCGTAGGCATCAAAGTGATGTAACCTTCGACACTTTCGTGCAGACAACTAAGTTTTGTTGTTCTTCCGTGTAATGATATAAAGACATCAAAGTTCAAAACTATATTTTTCTTGTCATGAGTGTCTTGGATGAATTAATGGTAGCTTGGTAAGTAGGTGAGATGAGTTACCTGCTTTCAACAGATATAGTTTAGATCACTGTATATGTTTCTCTTTTAATATTTATGGATCTTTTCATCTTTTTGGTTTTTGCATGTGAAGCAAAAGCTAATAGTTATAATATAAATAAATGGTGGGTTTAAATGATCTATTACCCCTGATGCTGGGAGAAGCTTTCTGCTTCTACTGGTTTCTACCATTCTTTTCTCTTTTAAAAGATGGTGTTTATTTAAATATTTTTAGCCCCACAAAATTATTACTTCGTATTACTTCTACTAGTCCTGATGGCTGATGGAGAGAAATCTACAGAATTTTAAAAGAGCTTTAAAATCAAGTCCGATAATGCAGAAATAAATGCAAAAGTTGAGCCTACTGCCAGGAAACATGACATATGGTTTACTTATTCAAAAAGCAATTAACAAAATAAAACGGAAGCACGCATCTATCTAACAAAAATGGAATTAAGATGCAAAACTAGAACAGAGAAGGAATGATGTCAAAAGGAGAGAAATCACCTTATAGCTAATCAGCACTTTATGTTTTCTACACTGAGTGAGTTTGATTTCTCATCACCATTTACAAGCATTCTAAGGCCAGCTTTCAGCTCTGATATTCCTTCCTCCAGCACTGCGCAGACACAATATATAGGAACGCCTTGTACTCTCCTTTCCAACTCTTCATATACTTCTTCAGCCCCAGCCTCATCAATTTTATTTGCCACCACCAAGGATGGTCGATTGGACAGACCTTCCTGATGGTGCTCTAGCTCTAAGACTAAATCTCTCAGTTGATTCCATGGTGGAATTCCTTTCCTACCATCTAATGCAGCAGCCAAGTCTACAACATATGCCAAAACCTTAGTACGTTCTATGTGGCGGAGGAAAGCATGTCCAAGTCCACGATTCTGGTGAGCACCCTTTATCAATCCCGGAATATCAGCCACTGTAATTGAGAAGTCATCAAAGTTTAAATTCCCTAAATTTGGCCTCAGAGTCGTGAAAGCATAGTGGCCAATTGCAGGCTTAGCCCTTGAGATAGCCCCTAGAAGAGTACTTTTACCAGCATTGGGCATCCCTACAAGGCCCACATCAGCAATGCTCTTAAGTTCTAGAACAAGAACAGCTTCAGAACCAGGCAAACCAGTACGAAGGGAGGATCGATCATCATTTGATACTTCAACCTCAAATGCTTTATCCCTATGGACTTCATCCTTTGAAGTCTTAGGCTTCATTGGACCACTCGAGTAACATACATTACCTAAACCACCTTTCCCTCCATGAGCAACAATCATTCGCTGACCTTGCTCTGTTAACTCTGCCACATTGTACCTAATTTCTTCCAAAGCTTCAGATTCAGGCCCATTTGCTTGCTTCATGCCTCTTGATTGGTCCACAGTCAATCCATTTTTTAATGAATATTGCTCCACAGTTATTTCAGTACAAGATGATAACTGACCAGCAACATGCACTGATTTGACTTTCTCGGCCATACTTGAGTTCTTGGAGGCAGTTTGCTGATCAACTTCAGATTGATCATTAGCAAGTGTACCAGGGAGTTCCCAAGGATCCAAATCAGTTGAAGAACGATGTTCAACCATGGATGGTATTTCACCCTTTTTAAGATGAATTACAGTACCAATAGGCACTTGGAGAACCTGCCACACAGAAGAATCTCTTAATTCCAATTGGTTAAATAGAACACGAGTGGATAGCACAATGTTGGAAGTAAAGAAAGATCTTGAAAGTATTAACCTTGTCTTCTCCACGAGTTCCTATCTTGTTCTTTGAGGTTCCGTGTCCACCTCTACCTGCATTCTACAGCGAATCACAAATACAACACAATTCACATTCGATAAAGTGATTGAATGAAGACGAGAGAGAGAGAGAGAGAGAGAGAGAGAGAGAGAGAGAGAGAGGAAAGATAACATACAACATGATTTTGCAGGCCACTGAAGTCCCAAACTGCAGTGGAACATTCTAGAATCACGTCACCACCTCTTCCACCATTCCCACCTACATTAGTCCATTAAACATCATAAACAAAAGTAGCGACAAATCTAAAACTTTTCCCAAAGTTTTTCTAAGTTAAACACTCATTATCACCAAAATGAAACGAATTAACAACCATCACAATTCTTAATTCCATGTATGCGATGCATGAGTACGCATGTGTAGTATGAAGGAAAAAAGACTAGTATGTAACCATATGAAAGAGTGGTTACAGACAGGAAACACTGAGAGAAAACTCACCATCAGCTTCACCACGACGGTCATGGCGACTACGGCGAAAACTGGTGGAGCCATTACCACCATCACCCCCTTTGGCATAGAGTGTAAACCTGTCTCTCATTCTAGTCTCCTGCAAAAGAGGCCCATAAACCCCAAATATCAAATACAAGTCATAAGGATATGAATCAAACCCCTGAAAGTGAGCTAATGAGATGAAGATACACAGCAAACCTGTAAAGGGGTCTTCTTGTGAGGAACGTCAGAGTAAGAAAGCAAAGAGAAAATGTAGCATGGCGATCTCAAACATCTGCTTATGGTTTGCAATTGCAAAAGAGGTTTTGCTCGGTGCACCCACATTTGTGGTCTTGACGAGTTTCATAAATTCATTAATTTAACTAAGGATAATAATACAAATCAAAAAATAGGAGGCAGCCACTCAAGCATTTTATCAAAAAGTTAATGTTCATAGCTTCACAAAATAAATAAATGCATTTCTGATCAGCTTAAACCGTTCACCTTCAGCCTGTGTGGGTGACATGGTGATGGCTAGGTTCTAGGGAAACCTGATATTCGGAAGAAAGTTTTGCTGGCTGTCATTGTCAGGCTGCGGAAACCATGGTGCCGAAAGGATGGTTACTGACTCACTGGTGAGTGAAATGAAAGGGTGTGTGATTGGTGATTTCTGGCGCCCAATTGGAAAAAGAAAGTGCTGATCGGAGCCCAAGGATTGCTATGGAGATTGAAAGATGGGCTTAAGGATAAATAGGCCCAAAAATAGTAATTGCTATTTGTTGTGAATACGATGAGTATTTACAAACTAATTTCTCATTTTCTTTTCTTTGTCATTTGAACATAGGTTGTGCATTTAATTTGAATGAAATACTCTATATATAAGTAAAATTTAGCATTCCAGAAAAAGCTATAGTTTTTGAAATAAAAATTCTTTGCCTTCATTCGATGTTCTACTTGATATCTTTATTCATAAATTTATTAAACTTTTAGTATGAAAATTTAGAGATTAAGATTTAGGGTTTATAATTTAGAATTTACAATTTAGGATTCTGAATTTAGAATTTAAGAGTTAATAATTTTGATTGATAATATCAAAATAGACACGTGACGTAAAACTATGAAAAAAATATCAAATGAATGTAGAAAATTTCTGTTTGTAATTTTTGTACCTAAATAGAAATTATGTATCACCAAGAATTTAGTTTCATTACTTAAAGATTGTAATAAGTTTTTCTGTCTTTTTATTACACCCATGAAATGGTGGCAATCAAGCTAATAGTGAATTATACACAGATTTCATGTACTAATTCAAGGAACCATATATCTTACAAGTATAATTCTGCAATATAAAATCTTGTTAATTCATGAACATGGATTTCATCAAGAACCCATATTTATGAATGATCTAGATTCATGTATTGTTGAATTAAAACACAAAAAAAAAAAAGGAAGTTGGAGAAATCAACCCCTATTTTCTTAGGAAGCAATCTATTTGGCTTAAACTACTGTCTCAAAACAAATAACTTCATCTAAAAGCTCATCAAGAACTAATTCTTCTAGCTCAAGTGCCACAAATTCTTCTTCGGCTTGAGGGTTCATCCATGCATCTTTGGCGAAATCCCGAGCTACAATATCATCCAATGACTGGTCATGTTCTGGTCGGGAGGCCAGGTTCCTGCTGACTTTTGTCCACGTCTCTTGAAGAACATTGTTTTCCTTAAGCATTGGACTAATGCGACAGTTAAAGGAGAAGGGCTTTGGAAAGTATATAGATGATTTTTCATTGCTCTCAAGAAATGCCTCATTAACCAGATCATAAACGAGCTGTTGATCATAGTTGCTTCCAGCTTCCTCAAAGGAGCATTCGAGTTCAGGGCGGAACAAAGTCTCCAATTCCTTGAACAATGAAGGGTTCAATGGTTGGTTTGGTGAGTACCATGTCTGGAGGTACTCATTTTGTATGATACCTGGGAGCTCGAGATTATCTCTTATATTATTGTAGCAAGGATCAGCCTCTTTATCTGATTCAAAGAATAAGAAGCTACTACTGATCCCCATGGTTTCATACTCAACAATTTCGTGGCTTGTTGTATCGCAAAAGCCTGGTAAAGAATCTGTATTGTACGGGTCTTTTAAGATGGTAGAAGAATCTGTTTCATCCGTTGGAAGGTTTGGACAATTCAATTGTAGACCTGATAAAAGTTTAGGCAAAACAATGTACAATTAGCAGCCATTCCTCCAACAATATCAAGAACAGAACAATTATATCATACCTAAAGCAAATTACATTAGCTCAAGGAAATGAAAGTTTACTAATTATGCTTTGTGAGGTAGGCATATTTACCTTCTGAGATTGGATGCTCTGTCATGCTAATTATGTCATCTGAATCTGAACTTTGTTGTGTAGGCTCTGCACTTGGAATGACTTCACAAACACTCTCATGCTCTAGGTGAGGACTGCTTTTCTCCACTAACAACTCAACAATGTCTTCATCGAAGTCACATGGTTTAGCAATTTGTTGAGGCTTTCTATCCACTAATAAAACAGTTGAACTGCGGTTATTTCTTTCAATCATTTTTTCCTGTAATTCAGCTTCTAGAACAGCTTCTACTAGTTCAAATTTGTCTATATCTTCAGGGAAACTAATTGAATTCGGTTCATTATGCCCATCGCTCTCCCTGTTTGCATCATAATTTAAAACACTCCTAATTGGCATCTCTGAAGAAAGAGCATCGCGTGACACCTCATGTAGAAGGGAGCAGAAGGACTCAAGATCAGATAGAGAGGAAATCCTTCTGAAAAATTTCGGAGCACGCCTTCTTGATGCAACTTTATCTTCATTGGTCAATGTTAAGCTTTTAGAGTGATGCAAATTGGCCTCTTTGCTTACACTATGCTCAAACAATTGAGTATATCTTTCCAATGACTCATTTATAGATTTTGTTCTTCTTATCTTGTTGCGTCTACCGTCACTGGTATCGGGATCAGAAGCATCAGTCTGATAAGAACGACTGAAAGTTTTTATACTATCTTGTTCCACAGTTGTCTTTTCCAAGCTTTCAGACATCTCTCTCTCATTTGTGGACAATGTATCTCTTGAAGAAATCTGGAGGGCGGGTCCATCCACCATTGTGTGGTTAATACCCTTTCTCCTTTCCTTGAGGGCCTGCTTAATTATATGCTTAATATACTTGAGACGACTCATAACTAAATGATTCCAGCTTTGAGAATCAGATCCCTGGGATGAAGAGCTTGCTTCTTCTGTTATGGTGCTCCTAAGTCCATCATCAGTTCTCAACGCCCTTGACTTGGATAATCGAGTACCAGAACGTGATTTTTCTCCTTTTCCTAAGGACCAAACTTCCTTTTGCTTGTGCTCAAGTGTACTAGACCTAAGATATCTAGTCCGAGGTGAATCAGAAACTGGAAATGACCCTGATTTTGTTAATTTTAACGTCTTGTAAGTTTGCCTTGCAGGAAAATGCTGTGAAATACCAACCTCCGGATCTTGCAGAATATCTAGGAATAAATCTTTGTTTACCTTAAATATCTCCAAAACATCCCTGCTCTCCTTAACCTGATTATTTGAAACTTCTTTGTTAAGCTTCGTAGCCATTGGCTTCTGATTTATTAAGGTTCTAGTTCCCCTTTTCTTATCGAACTTTTTCTGGACAGTGGCATGCTTCTTAGAATTCTCTTCACGTTCCAAGTGGTTTTCTGCATTCACTCTGTCATTGCTATCAGGCTTTTTGCTCCTTGTAACTTGTTTCCTCGGGGTCTCTGGCAGAGAGGAAGTCGAGCTGGTAACAGAGGTGTCGGCTCTATTGCGGACGAGAATAACTGGATTCATCCAACCAGGACCAAAACCTGAAGGTTCCAGATGATGGGTTGAATCGGTTTGCTGTACCTGTGGTCTTGCAGAAAAGCCCAAATTCCGATGTTTATTGCTCTTTTCCTTGGGCTTCTCTTGACTGGTTAACCCCTTTGTGTAAGCTTTACTGGAGTTCTTGTTGGTTGAAAATGTATTTCTTGTTTGCTGTTGAACCTGTTAAATTAGGCAAGTCAATTTGATATTCCGTTGGATGCAAAAGAAACAATTCCATTGCATGATTGAACAACAACTGCAACTTCAGTTTAGCTGTTGATCATCATATGCATTATACAGATGAAAACACTAGGAATTTTATCGTAACTTACTTGGATTTGGCCTGCCTCTCCACCTAACAATCCTTGGGTTTCACCAGGTTCACGTTCCATGGATATAGTTTGTGGATTTGCACAGACTGCAATTAAGAATAAATTCTTCTAAGCATTAAGGAATCCCAATGAGCTTCCAGACAAAGTACAACATCATATGGGTAATACGCTCTGGTTGGATCAAGTTGGCAAGGGAGAATCAGATTTATCTAGGGAAATATATACCTGTTTTAAAGGCTTAAGATGAGATCTAAACGAGTTTCATATAGTAGTGAACAACTACTCCGCTTGCTTATCTATAAATGCATATTACTGCTGCAATCGAAATAGCTCAAATTGAACCATCCATACCAAGCATTTTGCAGCTTCATAGATAAAATTTTGCTGCCTGGGGGTGTTAGGGGATACAGACTTTTGCAGCCTTCTAGCTTTGATGACATGCATGATAGATTGCAGAAAATAACAGGGGATGCATCAGAATACTCATTAATTGTAGTTTAGTTACAAAAGCATCCAATCCAACACTGTTATATCTTTCACTTAACTGCACCAGATTAAAAATAAATCTTTGACATCATTTTCTGTACACTACATTTGAAAAATGGTCATGCCCCAATTTTTTGTTTTTCTAATAAGGTTCTTTAACACTTCAGAAACAAGTAGCTTCTTGCTAATAAGTCAATGTGAAAAGCGAAAAGGGTCCTATGATTATCATATAAATCTTTGACTGTAGAATTTATTATGAATTATATTTGATTCTGGTAATAAGAATTTGATTTATTTGTTAACTTATTAAGATGAAATTATAAAATATAAGCGTAGTATTAAAAGAGAGAGGTGAAGGAGGAGACAAGCTGAGATTTGCTTACATTTGACATGTCTTCCTCTGTTGTACTTTCTATGTAGGAACATCTTTTTGACATTATACCAATGATGGTAGTCAAGAACATTAAATATGCCCCCCATGCAACCTGGATGATAACTCTCAAATTCAACATCATCAAGATGTTCATGAAGTTCCCTTCCCATGTTGAACACAACAAGAAATGATCCTTTAAAGCCTGAATCCTCTGAGTGACGCTTGATTTCAACTAATAGGTCTGTAAAACCTGATAATGAAAAACACAGTTTTAATAAAGAAGGGAACTCGGGTATTTTCCTATACCAAATACTAGAATTGAACAGCAGATAACATGTATACAAGATGGTGAGAAGAGGTGACAAACATTTTTCTGACTATTTCTCCTGTCTGAACTAATCAGCAGGGAGGACTCATTCATGTTTGAAAAGTTTGTGAAATTTTCTGATTTTGACATCATCAATTATTTTTAGTGAAATTAAAAAAATCACGTACATACCTTCTGATCATTTCAAAGTGAAGAATAAAGAGTAAAGTAAAAAAAAAAATTCATTTAATGGAAGATGTTGCCACTATATAACAAGAGAAGTCTTTGACATGAATTTCTTGAGAAGAAAAACAACAAGAAAGGGTCAACTTCAATAAAGAAGCTCAAGGTGATCAGGTTCGAAACAGAAAAGGAGAAAAGCTTGCAGATTTGGCAGCCGTTTTCAATTTCACAAAGTTGGTTTACTTATTGATAACTTTCAATCAATGTTGAAACATCAGAAAAATTTATTATGGGATGGAAAAACAGCTGCCTTCTATTGATCATGCAGTCAATAACATAACAGGAGAAAAACAAAATAAAGGCAGAGAGAGAGAGAAAGAGAGGAAGAAACTGAGGAAAACACATTAAAACCTTAAAAAGGCTTACCTGAAATGCAGAAGGCTCGAGATTTTCTTTAAGCATGAGAGAGCTCAAAGCTCTGAAGCATGCAAAAAGGTGGAAGAGACAACGGAAAACAACAAATAGGAAAACATCTATAGAACAATCTTCTACATAAGGATCATTTGAGCGCAGAAGACACGCTTTCTTTAATCTGGCACCAAATAGAAGAAGACGATGAAGGACGTTACTCGTTAGTCGTTGCTCTAACAGTAGGAAGACCCAAAAAAAGGAAGGAATTGGATAGACGCCAAAGTTGGTTATATGAAGTCCCAGTTTACCCGCCAAGACTGGTCCACAGTTTCGGATTTTGGCAAAGACTAGTCCAAATACAAATGGCCAAAAGGGTCACGTCTATGAAATAAGCAATGGGCAAACATTAGCTGACCAACCATAATAATCATATATATTAAAAGAAGACTGCAGATAAGATGTTAAATTCTCACTTTCTGCAGATTACCAACCTTGTTTTCCTGTCCATAAAATTCCTCTATCACCAACTCGAGGTTAGGCTGTTGTGGGAGGAGGTGAAGGCTGGTTTCAAAGCAGCGGTTGTAACTTACAAGTCTTAGATTTGATACCTTAAAACGGGAAGAGTAGATTCCACTCATTCACAAAATCAAGCGAAATTTAATGCCTTGCCATGCATATATATGCAATGCACATTCTGGAACAAAAAGAACTGATGACCAAAATCTGAAACAGATGTCTTTGTATGTCTCCCTTTTAATTTATAGATGAGAAATCCTTTCCAGATACATACAACGTTAATTGAAAGCACATATACTGATTGACCCTTCAGGTAAAGAATCAGACTCAGAACATGTATCATTTCTTTTTCCATAAACCCTTTTTTTGCCCTCAGATGTTTCCTTAATTTTTGGTGCGGAGCATGCATCATCAATTGAGTAGAAAGCATTGCAAATTTATTAGTTAAATGATGTTTTTGTGGTTGAGAAGTCAACAGCGAGTATATGTACCTCATGAATACTGTCAACTTATTAAGAGCTAGAGTCATTAGTAATCTCATGTGATCACTGGAAGAGATCAATTTTTATAAAATATATAGTAGTAATTTGAACAATCTATATGTAGCATTGCTCAGAATCAGTCAATGCAATTCTTCCCTTTTTCAGAAAGAGTGGTTGAAATAAAATTGGAAATCTAACCTAAGATTCTTACTTAATTTTTAATTGGTGTCTCCTCCGGGTTGTACTGTAAGAAGTTGGGAATTGGAAGGAAATCTTGTCTGCACAAAACTTCAATTGGGTTAGGGAGCTTCTAGGTGAGGAAAGGACTATATATATTTCATAAGCTCTCACTGCAAAGATTCAAACCTTTCCCTTTGATTCTAGAATCGAGATTTTAATAAATTACTATAAGTCATGCCTATAAAATTAATCAATTAGTTATACATAGACCTTATCTTATTCAACTATTTATAATTGTCTGCTAAATTAACATGTTAATACTATTGGAATATCTGAAAGATTATAAGGCTGCTAGAGTATCAATTATTAACATATTTTTAAGAAATTAACACTAATATATTATCTTTCATTAATATACTCTTGTCAGACTTTAAATTCTGGCTGTCAATGTTGATTAGTAAAGTCTAATAGGCCACTAGTATATCACAAATCCACAAATATTTACTTTATTTTAGGCTTGAAAATATCAGAATCAAGGGTCCAATCTATAAATATAATTAAGAAATAAGTAATTTAGATCTCTTCCTATTCATTTTCCCTTTTTGTTTATCATTCCCATACCTGTTGCAGAGAAACTGAGCCGAGCAAGTTGTCCTAATGCTTGCAACAATTTTCATAGGCATCCAAGCTTTTAGCTAGGAACTGGTTCTGGTAGAATTACAGAAGCTGGTTGAGGAGTGGGGAAAAAAGAAAAATCTGGGTTTCATCTACTCGTATGGCAGTATGTTATGCTGCTTTGAAGATATCTAACAAAGCTTTTGAACAATTTTTGTCAATATTCCATGAATTTTACTTTGAAGATACCTAGATAATTGTAAACCCTTCTTGTCATCATATGACTTGTTCAAAGCTTTTGATATTAATTAGATTAAATATGTATTAAAGTAGAAGATTAATCCAAAAGGAACTCACTTGTACATAAAATAGAATAGTCAGTCAAGAATGAATAGTTCAAGTATTAAAAAAAATGAAAATAAAATTAAGTGAAAAAGATAAATACATACCATGTTTACCATGTAGTTAAAAAAAAAAAAAAAAACATAATCAGTTTGACTTAGCGTGTGTAATGCGACTATCTAAGCATTCATTTCTAGTCAAAGAAATGCACCGCTGAATAATCCACCTGGGGGACGAATGGAACCTCAAAAAATTGACCTAGAAATATGACTTAATGGTTCTAATCTCTCTCGAAACTGAAACTTCTGGGAATGTTGATGTCCACCATTTCACTGACTTAGAATTAACATTCACATTTAGATCTTTGGGTTATTTTATTTTATTTTTATTTTTTTGCAAACCTAAGTAAGCTTTGTCAAAAGGTTGGCATTGTCTCATTCGTCCAGGTTTTCAGATCATTTCAAAGCGTGGACTGAATCAATCAAGGTTTACGTTTCAGGAGAGTGTTCTATGCGTCAGCAATGGAGCAACGTTCCGTAAGCATTAAAGATTGAACGGAAACTGACACACCCATATTTTTCAAGGTCAAGAACTTGGGACTTGACTAATTTTTGTGTTTAGACAACTGAAGAAAATTGTGTTGTGTTGTTGGTGAAGTAAAACAGATGTTGTATTTTGATGGATATATGAGAAGCATAAAAGAACAACAAGTGAAATAGAGTTTTTTGGAGTAACAAAAGTTTGATATCTCTAATATGCATTAATTTAGTTTTTAATACATAGCAAAGCTTAACTAGTAATCTTAGATCAGTACAAGGCATAAGAATACATGCTAATCATTGCATAAGTCTTTCACTAGATGCATAGCTATCATAATAAGATAGGAATCTAGCTGTCTTAATACAAAATGATCACATATGATCCTAAAGTTAATAGCATGCACTGATGTGGTTTTCAATGCAAGTCTTATTTCAACACTCCTCCGTAGGACTTGCTTTGCAAACCCCTAGCATTAATCTAAGGTCTTCAAACCTCTCCTTTGGTAGTGCCTTGGTAAAGATGTCTGCTACTTGCTTGTTTGAGTTGCAGTAGCTGAACTTCACTTCATTTAATTTTTTAGCTTCTCGGACAACATGAAACTTTACATTGATGTGCTTAGTTCTGCCAGGGTTTAGAGGGTTCTTGGCAACAGCAATTGCTGATTTGCTATCCAAGAATAGTTCTATAGCTTCCTTTTGTTCAAACTTCAGATCCAAACACAACTTCATGAGCCACACAGCAGCTGCAGCAGCAATATATTATGCTTCAGCTGTTGACTGAGCCACTACCTCTTGTTTTTTTGAGTTCCAGCTAAAAGCAGCTCCTCCCAAATAAAACACATATCCTGATGTGCTTTTGAAATTTTGTTGGATCTCCAGCAAAATCACTATCACTGTATCCAACCAATTTGACTTCATTTAAGTATTTGAAGTGCAAGCCAAGATCAAGAGTGCCTTGCAGATACCTCAAAATCCTCTTAGCAGCTGAGAGATGCTGAACAGAAGGACTTTGCATAAATCTTGAGAGATAAGTAACTGAAAACATGATGTCAGGCCTTGATCCACATGCATAAAGTAGACTGCCAATTAAGCTTCTATAGATAGAAGGATCAGTGAGTTTGGGAGAGTTAGCATCATTGAATTTATCATTTACAACCATTGGAGTTGCAACTGATTTGCATTTCTACATGTCAAACTTTTCCAAGACTGCAGCAATATAAGTTTTCTGACAAAGGAAAATACCCTGGTGAAACTAATCAATCTGAAATCCCAAGTAGTACCTCATTTTTCCCAAATCAATCATGTCAAACTCAGTCTTCATGGTTGCCTTAAACTGAGTTATTAGTTTGCTTCCAGAACCTGTGATAAATAGATCATTAACATATAAAGAAACCATCAACATTACTTGATCTTGGACCTTTAAGACATAAAGTGTAGGTTCATTTACAATCCTGCAGAACCCTTTTGACTCCAGATAGTTGTCCATCCTGCTGTACCAGGCCCTAAGGGCTTGTTTGAGACCATACAAGGCCTTATGTAGCTTGTAGACCTTGTTGACTCTGTCATTGACTTTCAGCCCTTCAGGTATTTCAACATAGATAGCTTCCTATAGGACTCCATTCAAGAATGTTGATTTGATGTCAAGGTGATGAACCTTTCAACTAAGACCACCAGCTATAGCAAGTAAAAGTTTAACTGTCTCAAATCTGGTCACTAGTGCAAATGTATTAGTGAAATCAATTTTTGGTCGTTGAACAGAACCCTTTGCAACCAACTTGGCTTTATGCTTGTTGATTGAGCCATCAACATTGTACTTGGTTCTAAAAATCCATTTAGTACCAATGACATTCATAGAATTTGTTCTATCAACCAAGGACCAAGTTTTGTTTTTGTCAATCACCCTTAGCTCCTCTTTCATGGTAGCCTGCTAGTGAGCTAATTCTTTGGCTTTTGAGTAACTTGTTTGATCTGTAATGGCCATATTGCATCTGTCATATATGCTTTCTAGAATCCTGGTGCCCTTGACAGCAAATTCTTCATCATTAGGATCTTCAAGAGGTTCTTGAACCAATTCTGGTAATGTCCCTGGACCAAGCAACTTGTCATTTGAAGCCTCAATCACTTTTGACTTCTAGTTCCAATAGGCTTGCTCATCAAATCTAATATCCCTTACTATTTGAACCTTTTTGGAGCTTAAATTGAACACTCTGTAACCTTTGGATTGCAAACTGTAGCCAAGAAAGACTCCTAGCTCAGCTCTTGGTTCCGGCTTGGTTCTTTTGGCCTTTGGAACATGCACATAACAAATGCATCCAAAGACTTTGAGATGGTTAACAGCAGGTTTCACATTATACCATGCTTCATAGGGTGTTAACTTCTCCAAGGCTCTTGTTGGCAGAATATTTTGTAGATAAACAGCAGTATTTGTTGCCTCTGCCTAGAATTCCTTAGGCATTGATTTTTCAAATAGCAAGCACCTAGCCATATTCAATATAGTTCTATTTTTTCGTTCACAGACCTCATTTTGTTGAGGTGAATATGGAACAGTGAATTGATGCTTAATGCTAGCAGTAGATAAAAATGCTTCAAACTCGTCTGAATTGAACTCCCTTCCATTATCAGTTCTCAAACATTTCACCTTGCACCCTGACTCAAGCTCAATAGAAGCTTTGAACTTCTTAAATACTGAAAACACATTAGATTTGAACTTAATGAAATAAATCCAAGTCAACCTGGTATAGTCATCAATGAACAACACAAAGTACTTGCTATCATTGAGTGATTCAACACTCATTGGACCACAAACATCAGAATAGATCAGTTTAAGCTTCTCATAGGCTCTCTTAGTGCTTTTCAAAGGAAATGGTAGCCTTGTTTGCTTTCCTAATTGGTTGACTTCACAAACATCAATGTGTTCATATATGGAGGACAATTTTGTCACTAAATTGTTAGATTTCAGCAACTTCATTGTAGAGTAGTTGCAATGCCCAAATCTCCTATGCCATAGCTCAGACACATTATAACCATCCTTCTCAATAGCTTTTAGACTCATGTGATGCCAATCAAGAGGAAAACATCTATTTCTCATTTTGACAGACATTCAAACATTGCCTGAGGTTCAATGATAGTGCACTTTTTGTTTTTAAACAAGGTATAGTCATTGTCTACCATTTGATCAACACTCAGTAAGTTTTGACATGCTTGAGGCACTAAAAGAACATTTGAGACATACTTGGTTTCATTTAATGTTGGTACAACAACTATCCCTCTGCCAATGGCATCCAAAAACTCTCCATTCCCAATTTCTACCCTTGCACATTGATTCTGATCAATTGTGGTGAACAAGGATGCATTTGGTGATATGTGACTTGAACAAGCACTGTCAATTAACCAGGTCTGATCTGTCTTTCCCTTTTTGCCCTCTGATGCCATAAACAACAACTCTTCCGTTGTCTCAGCTTCCTCTAATACTTTAGCTTGTTGGTTTTATTGAACAGCTTTGTTTTTCATACCTTTTCCATATGACCAAGCTGATTACACTTCCTACACTTAACGTTTGGCCTAAACCAACAATATCTTTCAGCATGGTTAGTCTTTTTGCAGTAAGAGCACACTGCAATTCTGGTTTTCTTACTTTGTTGCCTCTGATTTGAAGTTACTACCTTCTCTTTGTTCCTTGTCTCATCTTGGAACTTTTTGTTGCCATCGTGAAGGACATTCTTGTCCCTAAACTTTGCTTGCAAAGCTGTCTCAATATGCTCATCAAGCCTGATCTGTCTTCTTGTTTTAGCAGCTTGAAGGGCATTTACCAACTCTTGTATTGTCATTAAGGTGAGGTCTTTGGATTCCTCAAGAGCTGCAATCTTTGACTCAAATCTCTCAGGAATACTCACCAGCACCTTCTCCACACTTCTTGAATCTGAAAGCTCAGCTCCCAAGAGCCTAACTTGGTTGACTATCTTCATAAGCTTATCCACATAGTCTTTCACAGACTCATTCTCCTTCATCTTCAGCTCTTATTGCCTCATCAAATTCAGAACCTGCATCTTCTTGGTTCTGTCTGACCCTTGAAACTCCTCCTTGAGCTTATCTCATGCTTCCTTGGCTGTTTCACAAGCCATAATTCTTGCAAATATAGGTTATATTACAGCAGCATGAATATAGGACAATGCCTTGTACTTTTTGGCTACTTATTCACTGTGCTGTCTTATTTGGTTTATAGTGGGATTGGCTTTGAGCTCAGGGGTTTCTCCTCTATGTTCAACAACTTCCCAGAGGTCAAATGCTATAAGAATAGCCTTCATTTTGACAGTCCATGATGTATAACCCTCACCATTAAATATTGGTGCAGAGAGACTTGCTGTACTGCCACTTGATGCCATACCTTTTGAGAGGAGGTTGTTTATGTGCTATGAAGGTTTTTAAGCTTGCTAACAGACCTCTAAGATCATTAGAGCTATGATACCATGTTGTGTTTTGATGAATATATGAGAAGTATGAAAGAACAGCAAGTGAAAAAGAGTTTTCTGGAGTAACAGAAGCTTGATATCTCTGATATGAATTAACTTAGTTTTTAATACATAGCAAAGCTTAACTAGTAAGCTTAGATCAGTACAAGGCACAAGAATACATGCTAATCATTGCATAAGTCTTTCACTAGATGCATAGCTATTATAATAAGATAGGAATCTAGCTGTCTTAATACAAAATGATCACCTATGATTCTAAGGTTAATAGCATGCATTGATGTGGTTTTCAATGCAAGTCATATTTCAACAACAGTTTGAGATGTCAAACACAATCCTATGAACTGCTGTGCAGTAAAAGAAAGTATGATGATCAAATTAACTTGTCATGGAAGTTGGATTAGGTTCTGGCAATCAACTCAGCTCCACTAAACTTTTATTTGCTATTATTTAATTTTTTTTTATCGAACATTGATACCAAGCTGGTGGTGATTCAATCCAAGACTATATGCACCTTGTGAGGTTTCTCTGTTGATTTATGAGGGAAATACATAATAGATTGAGGAATGTCATTGAGCAGTGTTTGCAGTGTATGATAATCATTACAAATATTAAACAAATCTCAGTAGTCAGAAATCATAAGGTAGCCCAAATTTGATGCTTAAAAGAAGCCTGACATGCTTGTACTTATCACCCTTTTTGTTATCTAATGGAACCGTCCGGATCCCAGTTCTTAACTCTGATACAGGCAAACATGTTTGGCCTCCGAAATCAGGTCTCCCTGTAGTGTCATACTCAAGGACTTCAATCCGAAGCACAGCCAATTCAGGAACTCGTAACAGGAATTCAAACTCCTCGTTCCATACAGGTAACCATTCGTCTTCAATTATTTCTGTTTCCTTTAAAGATCGATCTGCTGGAATGCCAGCAATTCCAATCTGCAGACAGATTAATTAGTCATCAAAAACTGCATACTTGTCCTGTTTATTTCCCAACAGTGAGCTGCATTTGAAACATATTAGGAATTTCAGTTACGTATGGAATTTTAATCATCTCACTCTTGCATAGAAGTCCGGTGGAGAATAGCGATCAAATGCTGTGTGGTGGAAATCCTGATGCCAACCTTCTCCTAGGAAAACTTTCACCTGTAAACATGGAACAAAAACACATCTTAAAGATTCCAGCTATGAAAGACTGACATCTAGATTCTAGTGAAGGAACTAAATGATGCACTTATGAGTAGGGCTAAATTCACCCACCGTCATAACAGTCTTGACGCTCAATTCCTCATTAGGATTAAAAACCTCATCATTTGGACCCCTATGCAATAAAAAGTCAGGTTTTTTCACATAGCCGCATCCACCATTGGCTTTAAACATTCCTTTCATTACCCAGAGGTGCTTTCCATAGCCCTGTCAGAAGAGAAGCCACAATAAGAATAGCTCAAACATGAAAATTGAGTGAGTAGAGGATGGAAGTTATTCCAACAAGCATTTAGATTATGAGTTCAAGAACTTATAGTTAAACATAGAATCAACAGAAGTGCTCCAGGAAAATTTGACCATCCTTGGAGGTCTGTAGGCAAAAGTTAAGCAAACTTCCTTAAAAGGATCCCGTGACATGGGTCATGGGGCTAGGTAATTCTTCCATAGAAGAGGCTGATGAAAGAATCAAGATCAATATTATTTGCCGTGATGTAAACTTTTTCCAGTGTAAGTGTCAAACCAGAAGTTTCTGTGAAATAAGATTGAAGCCATACATATTGGCCCATTTTAGAGGCCCTGAAAAGGTCTTACCTGCATATTAAATGCAACCATTTGAGCTCCATGCATCCATCCAACAAAAGGATTATAATTAGATGAGTCAAGGCGTATGCCCTTAGGATACACCCTAAGCAAATTCCGCTGAGTGAACCTAAAGAAAGAATTCAATAAATATGACAACTAAAAAGAGTGAAAATATGAAAATGTCAATGTTTATCATCAGTGTTTAAACATATGCAGGCAGTACACTCTTGCTGTTGGTTAATCTGAGGTATACATCATGTTATATAATGACTTGCTAAGCTACACATCTTTCGCATTGCCAGGGCACAAATTTCTTGTGATCTTATCTGAAATGTTGATCAAGGAGACTGAAATTTCGGGTTATGAAAATGCACCCATTTCAACATGCAAAACTGCCATGCTTTACAGGCTTGTTGATTTATGAACAATGAAGTATCTACTGAAACTAAACAGAGGCAGCTATACCTGACAATTTTAGTTCCATGTGTTTTAGTAGCATTTTCAAGCTCCTGCTCACTCAAGCTAAGCCGTCTGACTTTCTTAGGATCATCACTCAGCCAGTTTTCTAATCCACCTTTCAGCTTCCCTGCATGTATGGCAATTAGTTCCCTGTATTGATTCACAGCCTTCTCCTCATCTTCATCCGGAACATGTTCTGCTTCATCTGGTGGATTCTGCTACCAAATGATAAATGACAACAAGGTAAGCAATTTTTCTTTGTTCTCAACATTTGGTCATCGGAGCATGATATATATTCACTCTAAGGCACCTGTCTACTATTTTGACGTTCATTTCTTGCAGTTGCACTCTCATTTTCTGAAACGTCTTCCCCTGCTCTGCTTTTTGATTTTTTCCTTTTTTTTTCCTCAATGGTCTGGCCTTCAAGGTACTCCTTCGGGGGTTTGGTTGAAATCAGTACCTTTTTCTTCAGAAATTCTGGTGAAGGAAATTCCTCTAAATTTTCTGATTTGGTGCAGTAGAGCATTTCTCCAAATGTTTCTTTGACCATCTAAAAAGAAATCATGTTCAAGTTTAAAAGCACATTTCAAGTTTAGTAAAAAAGGTAACATTCCATACTGCCACCATCATTTTCACCTCACCTTAGCCACTTTTATCTGAAGATTTGAATTCAAGTGGTCTTCAAAAGTGATCACAACAGGATATTCTGAATTAGTAAATGCATTCTCCTTAATTGCTTGCAAACATTTTTGGAGGTCCACAGGAGGAGTGAGAGTCCTGCAGTTTTAGTGAAATTCATCACTCTGTACAGTTTTACTCATCTTTATAAAAACGGTAAACTTCCTGAACAAGTAATGTTACGAGTGCTAGTTATTGTGTATAGAAGAACATAAAAATAATATTAGCAAGTGAATATTCTTTCAGGATCACTTCGTTTCAAATTTCTTGAATTCGTAAGAATGAGGTTTCTTGTACAGGAAAAGAGAATGGATTGATAAAGAGTATGTTAGCTTCATACCCGCCATGACGAACTTCCGCATCAGTTCCCTTGGAATTTGGCCACAGATCCAATTCGATTGCTCTTACACCTTTAAGTAGAGCATCTTTAATCGGTTCGACACTGCTGGGACTGCTGAGTTGATTCCCAGTCAAGTAGGAGTTATGGCCCGTGAATAAGAAATAATGTGCCAATGGAGCATCCATGTCATGGTGCACCTGAATTGAAAGACATCTTCCACTGAGTTAACAATGGCAGACTGAATCTCTCCAGAATACTAAACTAAATTCATCAAAACAATGACAGATTATCCAATGATTATTCCAGGAAGTGGAAAATGGGGAATGGAATTATGGGAATAGAGGGTTTAAATACTTCAATTTCATCACTGATTAAATCAAAAGAAACAAAGCATTATATGGTTGCTAGTTATATTATGAACTAACGCATGAATGTATATATATTGATTCCTCTCATCATATTAAAGAGAAAAACCCCAATTACCTTTTGAGATGGAGGGTGAACAAGGTTATGGTCACCAAGGAGATATCTAAAGAAGGCTTCTAAATGGAGGCCCCTTCTGTGGAAGATGTTGAGATGCTTGAGGCTATCAAAAATGGCCTGCGCATCGTCCTTGGTGGCATTCTTTTCTCCTTGATGTTCAATCAGAAACCTCAGCAGTTCATCAATTGTCATCATTCCACCTGGTGAGTAACGGTAGAACACGTTCTTAACATCTAAAGGTGGCTCAACTACCCTTGTCTTGAATATTCTCCTCCAACACAGGCAGACCTTGAAATTCTGCTTCAGCATCTCCCTTTCACAGACAAAGATTGATTTCTCAACTGTGATGATGTTTCTTTCACTCTCCCCGTACTTGAATTTTTTCTTTTTTGTACATATATCAACTCAGGAAGATTGAAAGACAGGAATGCCGTTTAAATGAAGTGAGAATATGTGCTCATGCAAAGACTGTAAGGAAGCTGAAACAATCCATATTCCTTTTTCTGTCAGCTCTTTGGGAATGAAATGTTTAACAGGCTGCTACTTTTTTACTTGATACCAAGGGAAGAGATTGCTTGTCATTCGCTTAAAAGGGGTAAATCAAGGGTCAAGGAGAGCAAGGAATGAAATGGGCCCCGCTTCTTTCACTCTTTTTGGCAGCAAAGTCCAGCCAAGTTCTTGAGACCCAGTTTTTTTTTTTTATTCTCTAGCCAGGCAAGGCAAAGAATTTCTCAAGGTTTTATATCAGGAGATTCCATGGATTATGGATCATTGAGCTGGAATTGATCAGCCATAATCTTTATTATATAAATTAAAGAAACAAAGCATAGTGACTGGAATCTTTACGGTCAATAACAATATGTAGTACTACCATTATTGTAATGTGTACGAATGTTCAATCACTATTACGGATGCTTTCTGAAGATTGGACAAGAGAACAGATGCTGGGCCCCTGGGGCCTAAGGGAAAACATTATTTAAGGCGTTCTTGGTTTAAAATAAGTAGTTCAGATTGACTTAAGTCGTCGTGTTGACAGCTGTGAGTCGATATACAAGTCTTTGGAGTTTCAATTTTGACACAGGATTGTGAAACATCATCATGTTGTACAATTTCAAAGTTAGATGACTTGCGAAAGGTAATGCACTATAAATTCCTTACATTTGATTACAATCACAGAAGACAAAAATGAAATTTGATGGATTTTCTTTTGGGGGGATTGGTATATAGTGTGCTGTGAAATCTATTGCATTTGCATGAACTTCCCCAACTACGGGGAAGTAGTGTACTGATAAAGTTTGTTTAAGACTAAATATCTACTTGGACAAACTCAAAGCGCATGAGAAGCCCAAGTGAAGTGAACTTTTCTCCTTTGCGGTTGAAGAGAGGCACTGCCCTGATGCCTGGTCTCAACTCGGACACTGGCAGGCAAGTCTGGCCAGCGAAATAGTCTTTCTCTGACATGTTATATTCATGAACTTCAACACGAAGTAAAGCTATTTCAGGAACTGTCAATGGATATATGAATTCCTCATCCCACACCAGGGTCCAGTTGCCATTTCTTTTCTTTGTTTTCCTCATTGTCTTGTCTGCTGGTACTCCTTCTATGCCAACCTGCTCAGGAGCTTGGACATGTAAGTAATTGGATGATTGGTTTCTGCCACTCAAATTGCTAAAATGTACCATAAGCAAGAAACAAACCCTGGTGTAGAATTCTGGTGGAGACCAATGATTGAGGTGCCTTTGTTTAAAATCTAAATGCCATCCATCTCCCATGTATACTTTCACCTGTTGAATAACATGGGAAGGCAATTAGACAAAAGATGACCACTATGGAGGGGAATCAATTTTTTTTTTAAATAAAATAAAATAAAATTGAACTCCACACTCACTTTTAAGATTTTCTTCACTGGCAGCTTTGCTTTAGGATCAAAAACCTGATCATTTGGACCCACGTTCATCAGAAATTCTGGCTTTTTCACATAGCCACACCCTCCGTTGGATCTAAACATCCCATGCATCAACCATAGAGATTTTCCATATCCCTGCAATCAGACCATAAACATGTTATTATTAGACCCAAATTTTCAGAAAACGTTTTTGGATATTGAAAAAGGAAGCAGAAAATTAGAAACCAAACCTGCATATTTAATGCAACCATTTGAGCCCCATGCATCCAACCAATTAGGGGATTGTAGTTTGAGGAGTTAACCCGAGTACCCCTTGGATATATCCTCAAAATGTTCCTTTGAGTGAACCTATATACAACAATCTTCAAGCATTAGGTTCAGTCATTAAATAAACTTCGAACAATTTTCGTATTTAAAATATTAAAGTTATCGAACTTGCTGTGTACCTTACAACTTCTGTTCCATGGGAGATAGTAGCCTTTTCAAATTTTTGTTCACTCAAACTTAGGCGTCTAACTTTATCTAGCTCAACTTTTAGCTTCTCTCTTAGCTTTCCCTTAGGCTTTCCAGCTGGAATGGAAATTAGGTTCTTGTACGCTGGTGCTCCTAATGGGCGCAATAGACGATCACAGGCTTCATTGTCACCATCGCATAGACTATGTTCACTTGTATCACAGTCACTCTGCAGTAGAACAGGCCAAGCCATTTTTAAACCCTAAAATAGCAGAAATAAGAAAAGCAGAATAAGTTGTTGTTTTTTTTTTTTTCAGCTGACCTTCTCATCATCATTTGTGAGGTCTGGTGACATTCTCCCCCATACATCTTCATCAGAATCTTTTTCTTTGACTGAGTTACTTCTTCTGCTTGATAAGCTTTTATCTTCAAGGTATTCCTTTGGAGGTTTAGTTGATATGATAATTCGATATCTCAGTTCTTCCGGGGAAGGGAATTCTCTCACACAATCAGAATCAGGATAAAACAACATGTTTCCAAATGTTTGCGTGACCATCTATGGACAAAAACAAAAAAAAATAGGTATAGAAGCATTAGAAATGTATAATTCCAGGAAAGAGTGGTGGTATTGAAGAAGATTGACAACAAACCTGAGCTACTTTAGCTTGAAGATCTGGGGTAAGGTGGTCTTCAAAAGTAATTATTACAGGGTACGGAGAAGCAGAAAAAGCATGCTCTTTAATGGATTTCAAACATTTAATCAGCTCCACAGGAGTTGTCAAGGTCCTGCAATTCATAAACGCACATATAATCGAAATTCATCAACAGAAAAGAAAAACTGGGAAATTACAAGAACCTATCGAGCTTTCTTTAATTAAGTAAATTCTGTTGAGAATTTTTTTTTTGGACTTCGGACAAATATGCACATACCATCCATGAAGAACAAGCACATTATCTTTTGTAGAATTTGGCCATAAATCAAGCTCCACCACTCTTAAACCTCTCTTTAGTGCCTTTATGATTGGAACATCGCTGCAATCACTGCTGATTTGGTTTCCAGTCAAATATGAATTGTGACCAGTATAAATGAAGTAATGGGAGAGAGGAGCAGTCATATCTTGATGAACCTGAATGTACCATATATTCTATGTTAAACGTTGAAATGTATTTCGATTTTTCTCTCCAGACAAAAATATATAACTTGCCACCAAGAGAGAAGCAAACAGATTATACCTGATTAAGGAGAGAAGGGTTGAGATCCACAGAGAATAAGTAAAAATGAAAATCTTCAAGGCTTAAAGCCTTTTTTGTGAACTTTACGTTATAATGCCTCCTCTGAAGCACTTCCTCCACAATCCTCTCCGCATCTTCAATGGAAGCTTCAGCATCACCTTGAACCTCCACCAAGAACCGCCTCAGCTGCTCCACCGTCATGCAGGTACCCCCTCCCGCGTACTCCATGAACACCTCCTTCACATCCACTGGCGGGCCTGCCTCAGTGGTCCCGAATTTCTTAGGGAAACAAATGCACAAGCTATAATTTCCAATGTACCCCATAAAAAATAGCCTCGAGAAACCTTCCCTCACAGGGTCACAGATCAAAATAAAACATAAAACTTTCAAGTGCTAAAGAGTAAGGAGTGCTGTATATCTTTTTCTTTTCTTTTCTTTCAAACTTTCTCGGAATATAGTTGATTGCTGATGATTTTGTCAGGTGATATCTCCAACCCTCTTTATATATCAGATTTATTCAACAAATTCCCGCCTTCTTTGTTTTACTGCCATAAGTCATTCCTGGAAAGTGGATTTTATTGTCACATGCAAACATCATAGGGAAAAAAAATGGGAAGCAAATATCTTTGATAAATGTTGTTGTACTTGTTTAGAAGCAAGAATCATCTGTGATAGTCGTGGATGTATAAATTAGTCCTTTAAGTGGTCGGTTCTTTCTGTGTTTTCAGTCAAGCTCTCCTTTTACATTTGGTAGTTTGCATCTGCTTTTTATTTGTTTATCTTTTTCTCAGAAAAAGCTTGTCAACAGAGGCTTGTTGGTTTATTTTATTTAATTTTTCGCATTTTCACACAGTAAGAGAGAATCCTCTTTCCCTTTCGAATGAATTTTGAAAGACCCCATAAAGGAATCAATTCCAAAATGTTGCATTACTCGTCAGGATCGAATCCAAAATCAATAACTCTTTTTTAAAAAATAGAATGGATAATATCTTTAATTCAATATTTATACTAATTTTTTAAATTACAAAACCAAACTAAGCCTTATGAGGGGGGCTTTACCTTGTATTTGTATGTGTGGGATCAGAATTGACCCAACAATTGATTTTTTTTTTTTTTTGCATGTTAAGGTGAATAGCATGCAAAATGACATATAGATATACCATGACTAAGTCTGAAGAATATAAATTCTCTTATTCATTTGGTGTCTCGTTTTAATATTTTTTTCATAATTTTACATTAAATGTTCAATAAATTTCTCATAATAAAATATAAAGTTTAAGATTTGAGATTTAAAAGACTTAGGAATTAGGGTTTTTAGTTGATAACATAAAAGTGTCATATTAAAGTGTAAGGTTTACTGTTTGGAATTTAGGGTTTAAGATTTAAAAGCCTTAATAGTTAAGGTTTTTAGTTGATAGCATACAAGTGTGTGTAAGGTTTACGATTTAGGGTTTAAGAGTTAAGATTTTTAATCGATAGTAAAAAAATGCACAATATCAAGTGGGATAGAAGTTTTCTATTTGAATATGAAAGTGGTCAAGAGAATGTTTTTGCGATAGTTAATAGTATTAGGAAGTGTACCATTAGTGGCAAAATTGTTACTCTTATTTTTTTGGTTTCTTTCTTCTCTCAAGAAATACATCTACACTCTACAAACACATTTTAAAAAAAAAAAAGCATAATGTTTAAAAAAAAAATTTGAACTATTTAAGAAAATTCAAATATCTTTTTATTCTTTTATTATATTCAATGGAGTCTCTATATTTTTTTCTTGAATTAATTAAGCTTTTATAACTAATAGTTAACTAATTGTCTTTAGTTAAAATGCTACTTGTCATTTTATGCTCACATGATAATGATATGATGCTGATACGAAAGGTGAAAATGTCACATAACTATGTCATCATGTCACATTGTCATCAATTATGATATGTCAGCATGTCACGTTATCATCGATTAGGATATATCAATATGTCAAGTTAAAGCCACATAACATAAAATTACAAGTGATATTTTGATTAAGTCAACCATTAGTTGTAAAGACTTATTTTACTCAAAATAAAAGTATATGAGTTTATTTGATTTAAAATAAAGGTATAAAGACTTGATTGATTACAATAAAAAAAATAAAAATTTATTTAAATTTTTCTAAATAGTTTAAGACTTTTTTTAAATATTATATAAAAAGTACTACTATCAAATCAGCTAAAGTTTCTCAAAAATCATAACTATTAGCATTACCATTCTTATTATGCATAGACATCAAAAAAGATTGAATGCATAAAAATACCATTTTTTATTAGATATTATTGCAGTTCAAAATGAAATGCCTGTGGTTCCAAAGATATTATCATAGTTAAAATTTGAGACCAATTTGAATTATAAGAAAAGAAATGACAAAATTTATGAAATTAAAAAAAAATCAAAAGAAATTGGTTTAACTCTGTAAGTGAAAGGTATTCGGAAATCATGTAAAATAAAAAATTAAAATTTTATTAAAAAATTTACTTAAAATTAAAAAAAATTTAAATAATTATTATTAATTCGGACATGAATTGTGATTGAAGGGGATGTTTTATATCCATCCCATCCCGACCTTGGCTAATGTAACATTGATTACTTCTAATTATTGAATCAATCAATTTTTCTCGAAATGTCTTTTTTTTTTTTTTCCTGCAATCAGCTTTTGGGTTTGGGGTAATGACATCAGCAGCATGAGCATAGCAAAGCGTAGAGGAATTAATGGCAGCCGCAGAAGGGCAGGTGGAGCGGAGAGGAGATGGACCCATTTGCACGTGAATAACGCTGCTCTACACATAAACCAGCCAGTCAATTTCTCAGTAATTTAATATTCTTAGTAAAGTAAAATAATAATAATTAGTCATCTTTATCATGACCCGCTACATTGACCAGCTTCCATTTCTTTCTTTTACACATTTTAGTTCTTTCTGTTTTTTTAATTGTTGGTCTGGACTGACTTGCCTTTTAGTTTGTTTTAAAGCTTCTTCATGACATTGGGAAGTGTTCTCTGCCCAAGTAATTGGTTTGATAACAGCATAGTAGTATTTGTTGTAGTAAATTCTGACCCTATCTTCATTAAAGGCTGCAATTTGTAAGGTTAACCTTTGTATTTAGAAGTTCATACTGATAATCCAGAATGCTTATTAGCTTTATATTTATTAAGTTAAAACTATGAAGGTAACTTGAATATTTGAGATTGAAGACTCAAATTAGTAAGTCTGTTTATAAGTGAAAATGGGTTAATTTGTTTTAAGCTAAAATGATCCATTGTACCAATAAAGAGGGTTTTTAGTTGTTAAAAGATGGTTCAGTCAATCTATATGTATTTGGTTGTTAGTTTTATGGATGTAGGTATATTTTACAAGGAAAAAGATGAAAAGAGTTCTGATCTTTGGTAAACAGATATCATGTTACTGGAATTTGGGACATTAAATCTAAAAAGTTAAGATGAAAGGAGCAAGAAATATCCTATCTTAACAACCCCAGTGAAAGTGACTGGCATCCAGGTTTGGAGTTTGGGTCATTTGGATTCCACCAAAACCCAGCTTTATCTTCCAAACCAAAGTGGCAAGACAACATTGACTTTACAGGACTTCATATCATTCTTCCCAACAGGCTAGTTGTACTTGGCAAAAGCTATCCCGTTGATGTGAGATTTCAACAGGTTCGCATAACCTTTTGTAATAAGAACAAGTGTTTATTATAGCATTGGCGGCTGGAGCCAGCTATTTGGTACTTGAGAGGCAAATAATATTGTTATGGATAATTAATCATAACTTCAAAACTGAAATCACAGTTAGGTGGGAACTTAAGCATGGACAATCATGGTTGAAGATAAATTGGTGAAGTAGATACTGTAATGAAGCTGGTGTGCACCAAAGGGGGCACAGGGAAATAACTTGACCTGTATATGTATGTGGAACATTGTTCTGAAATACTGTTAACAAAAAATTAAGATCATAACTATACCGCAAAACAGAATAAATAATGCACAGAGAATAACTGTAAAGCAAAAGATTATGTTACACGAATAGAATGGACATCTGATAGTGAAACCTCAACAAGACTAAATACACCAGTCAAAACATCTCTTCATAGTCTCAGACGAACTCAAATCGCATGAGAAGTCTTACAGAGTTTAACTTCTCTCCCTTGCGATCAAACAGGGGAACTGCCCGAATCCCTGGTTTCAATTCAGAGACTGGCAAACAAGTTTGACCTGCAAAATCATCCTTCTCAGACATGTCATATTCGTGGACCTCAACTCGGAGCAAAGCCAATTCAGGAACAGTCAATGGCAATGCAAATTCTTCATCCCAAACAGGTGTCCAGTCGTCTTCTTTCTTCTTCGTTTTCTTCATTATTTCATCATCTGGCACTCCTGCTATGCCAACCTGCATTAAAAATTCAGAGTTAATATGTAGCAGGGTCATTAAACTACTTTGTTGTTCGTCAGTTCACTAGAAGTTTGGCTTTAAAATTCAAAATGTGAAATATATTAGAACTTGATTTGAAATAAACAAGGTCTAGATTACTCAGAAGTTCAAATACATGAAAATACAAACAATTAATATCTCGGTCTATGGGTGCAAATCAGCTTACCCTGGTATAGAAGTCAGGTGGAGAATACGAGTCAAAGTGTGTTTGTTTAAAATCTAAGTGCCACCCATCTCCCATATAGACTTTCACCTGTCAAGTAGACAACAAAGGATTCAGTAAAGGATGCCAAGAAGGATGAGAATCTGTTAATGTTGCATAATGCTCACCTTTAAAGTTTTCTTCACAGGTAACTTAGCTTTAGGATCAAACACTTGACCATCTGGATCCACATTCATAAGAAACTCAGGCTTTTTCACATAACCGCAGCCTCCATTAGATCTAAACATCCCATGCATCAGCCAAAGAGATCTACCATATCCCTGCAATTAGACCAGAACCCTGTTGGTTGGATGCATAAAGTGCACTACCAAACCATGTCATTCATATTATGGTCACAACAACGTATTTTGCATTCAAATTGAGAAGGAAAAATAGCATTGAACAAAAATGCTCTTAGTATTTATAGCATGATCTAATTCAATGTGCTCACTTTGGTGACTGAATGCTAAAAAATACCTTCAGGCAGGTATGTTTTTCTTTTAGTCTCTATAAACACATGCATAACTAAATCCTATATGAAACGCATACATAGGTTAAACCCTTCTATCCCCACAAGCTACTATCTTATCACCTGTGACCACATCCTTCACCTCATTCCTAAGGGGAAGGAAAATAATGCCATTTGAGATGAGCTGATGAAGATATTGCGATATCATCCCTCCATCCACTGTTCACCCCCCCCCCCCCCCCCCCCAAAAAAAAAAAATAAAATGAAAAGGTCTCCTCCCTATTCTCTTTTAACATCTAATTTTCTATTATGAATGAGACCAAATACATACACTCAGTTATGTCACTGAGGGACTTACTTCAGTGAAATACTAGTAGCTTACTTACCTTCAGCCTGAAGTTTATGAACTATAACACAAATCTAGAAACGATGTTCTAAACTAATCCAGCAACTTGAGGCAAGATTCGGAGGCATTAATTTCAGTGTAGAGCATTTAAATACTATGATAAAGGCAACTGAAATTACTAAAGAAAAAAAACCTGCATGTTAAAGGCAACCATTTGCGCTCCGTGCATCCAACCAATCAGTGGCTTGTAGTTGGAGGAGTTAAAGCGAGTACCCTTAGGATATATTCTCAGGAAATTCTTCTGGGTAAATCTAAAAACAATGATATTGAGGATTAGAAAAATGGGAATTCCAAAAAAGTTACAGCAGAAAAATCAATCAGATTTTACATATGCAGCACATCATCCCAGGATTGTGTGATTAGAAACTAATACAAATAATTACCTCACAACGTCCGTCCCATGAGACATTGTAGCCTTTTCAAGTGCTTGTTCACTCAGACTAAGGCGCCTAACTTTATCAAGTTCAACTTTAAGAGCTGCCTTCAACCCACCCTTGGGTTTGCCAGCATGAATGGCAATAAGGCGCTTGTAGACAGGTGCTTCTGAAGAGTGTAAATCAGGTTCAAATGCATCTGTGTCTTCATCATCCTGATTGTTCTCACTTGCATCACTATCAGTCTGCAAAAGATAGAGGAAACTTCAGTGTGACTACCAAAAAAGATACATAAGTCTTTGGAAGATGGTGCAGATATCTAGATGCACCTTTAAAGGATTCCTCATCATCGTTAATAAAAGGTACATATTAAGGTTAAACAAAACCAATATGTAATTCAATTCATTTCCAAACACACCTTCTCATCTTCTTGATCAGCCGTACGCTCTCCTGGTTCTTTTCCCCAAACATCATCATCAGAATCCTTCCCCTTCTGTGAATTATTCATTTTGCCCTTGTTACGCTGAGCTTCAAGGTACTCTTTGGGAGGTTTGGTTGAAATAATGATCCGATACTTCAGATCCTCTGGTGTAGGGAATTCTTTTAAACATTCAGATTCAGGACAAAACAACATTTGTCCAAATGTTTGAGTAACCATCTACCATGAAATTATTTTCACATCAGTCAAAGGTGGTTGCAAGCACAATTGTCAACTGAAAGATACAGAATTTCATAAAGTACCTGAGCAACTTTTGCCTGAAGATCTGAAGTCAGGTGATCTTCAAGAGTAATTACAACTGGATACGGGGATGCACTAAAAGCATGTTCTTTAATAGATTTCAAACATTTAATGAGTTCAACAGGAGTTGTCAAAGTCCTATATTCATAAACAGACAATTCAAAGAATGTTCAGGAAGCAGAAACAAAACAAAAATAAAAACAATAGAGCTGACTCATGATGTAAGTAAAAATCAAATGAGAAGGGCTGCAGACAAAGACGGAATAAATGCCAATTCCTTGCCTCTCCTCTACTCAATGATTTTTTCCACTTTGATATTAAATAGATACTCAAACGTGGATCAATATCTACAAATAGACATTCTTTCTTTCTTTTACTCCCAATTCAATAAAAGTTTCAAGGTTTAAAGGTAGCCAAGTTAAAGCTTCCTGAACATGGATCTAAATAGGGATTGATTCATTGATGAACACACACAAAGACATAAGATCAGCACGCTTAATAGTTATAACGTCTAAAATTAAGCTTCTAAGTATGACCTGTAGGGTAGAGACAATCAGGTTAGTTGCCTCTACCATTTATCTTGTATTCAGGAGCTGTTAACAATGAGTTTATCTAAAGAAACAAAATTTAAACATCCACCTTAATTACTTCCTCCAAGGAAAAGAAGCCTAATTTGGCTACAAGTCAACCACGAAGATCTCTCAAAACTACCTCATTGCTTGATGGACTTGGTCTCCTAAAATACTTTACAAATCATGGACTTCTCATGCAGAGGAAATGGATATCTGACTGACCGACAGAGTAGAAGAAATGGTCAACTTCTTTAAGATATGGGGATCAACAGAAACAGGAGCTACTGAGCTCCTCATTGAACTAAGTAAATAAAAATACTAAGTTATCAAAAGTAACATTGCATTTGTAAAAAGCTCAATTATAAATCAAACCATGCCAACTAATCAATGCTAGAAAGGCATACATTTTCCCCCATAAATGAATGATTTCTAAGTTGTTCCTATTACCATCTTAAGTCGCTATCTAGAGAAAGAAAATCGACATAGTTCTACAAAGACATTCTCACATTGAAAACATGATGAGTGCAGTTCTACATCACAATCCAAACAACAAGGAAATTAGAAATATTTTACCTTCCATGCAGAACATGCACATCATCTTTTGTGGAATTTGGCCATATATCAAGCTCCACTACCCTCACACCTCTCTTCAGTGCCTTTATGATTGGGACATCGCTACAGTCACTGCTGAGCTGATTCCCAGTCAAATATGAATTGTGGCCAGTGTATATGAAATAATGGGACAAAGGAGCTCTCATGTCATGGTGGACCTGAATTTAAAGATTCCATTAGATGTCAAAAATGGCCCCACAATCCACAAAAAATTTGCTAGCAAGTTTTCGATTGTGATTTGAGTACAATGGCATTAATCAAGCAACAAGAAAAAAGATTAGATAAAGAACATTCCTCAATATTCTCTAAAAAATTGTAAACTTTTACTATATATTGGATCAAAATTTGAAAAGCCTCATCAATATGCGTAAAGAGAACAACTTGTTCAACCAACAAACATCAAAGACGAATTTTGATAGTTTTTATGAGCAGTCCATTTGCTGCCCAAACAAAGAAAGAACAAAGCCAACTTTTGAAGTACATCAAAAGTGTCAAAATCAACCTCCACCAGCGTCAAAAATCCAATCTTTAACATACCAAAAAAGGGGAAAGTCCACAACCAATAAAATTCTATCAACGATAAGAGTTTAAGAACCTCAAAAGAAACAGAACATGTAGAAACAGAGTAAAAACGGAAATGATCAAAAAGAAGAAGGAAAAAGAAAACAAAGCACCTGATCACCAATAGGCGGATTTAGATCTGCAGAAAACAAGAAATGATGGAAATCGTCAAGAGTTAGAGCGTGTTTCCTGAACTTAGCCATATGATGTCGTTTTTGGAGCACCTGCTGCACAATCACCTCTGCTTCCTCCACCGTTGCGCCGCCTTGCCCCTGCACATCTATCAAGAACCTATGCAGCTGCTCCGCCGTCATGTGGAGCCCACCTTCAGCATACTTATTGAATGCATCTTTAACGTCCGTTGGCGGTGCTGCCTCGGTGACTTTGAACTTCCTAGTAAAGCAGACACACATCCTATAACTCCCCATCAATGAACTCTGTTTTTCTGATCAAGAATGAAAGAAGTTATTGGGAGAGACGGCTTCAAGGGTCTCTGGTTTTCTGGGGGGCTATATATAGGGATATAAGATTGTATTATTGAAAGGCTTAAGTGGGTTTTGTTTAGTATCGTTTGTTTGTTTCCGTATTTTTATATTGGAAGTATCTGATGAGAATGGAGCAGAGCTTTCACTCGGTTGATGTCCAGCTTTTGGTCAAGATTTTATTTTTATCTAATAGCTTCCCTGCCCTGCAGCTCTAAAGCCTACTCTTTTGTTTCCCACTGACGAAAAGAAAATGTCTTCTTTGTTATTAGATAGTGCAAAATGAAAAGATGAAAGGCGTTAAGCATTAGGAACAGCTGTTGGTGACACAAATTAAGTAATCACCTTGTTCACATTTGAATCAGAAGAGTCCACCAAATAAGAAATTAAACCTTTATTTTTCCCTATTTTCCTAGTTTTAAATTCATAATAAAATAAAAATTCTTAATAATTTTGTAATTAGCACAACCCCAACCCTTGAACCCAAAGGCCTTTCGTTTTCCCAAATGTTGGGGTCTCCCATTATCTACTTCCAAAGGTTAACAAGCCGGCAGATGCTTGCTGAAACGTGGAAATCCGCTCTCTCCATGGCTTTACGTGGGTATAATCTCAATGCTTCCATGACAATGACCGCAAGTAGCTCTGGCTTTCCATCTCTGGCCGATCCCTTCCTACCTGGGTTTTCAGCCTTCGTTAGCGCATGGCGATTGCTTAATTGCAAGGATTGAGTCTATTTTTTTTAAATAATACATTCTTGGATAATAAAAGATAAATTTTAAAAAGTACTTTCCTTTGAAAATAAAAATTTACTCTTATTTCGGAAATAACTCTTCAGTTTAGACAACATTACTACTTGAATTTACTTGTTTTTTATAGGATTTATTGGGTGTATGACATTGAAATTCAAAAAAATAAAATGAAAACATGATTAGGATAAAGGAGTAAAGAGTGAAATACACATTTCTCTTTTGGAACTTAGTTTATAATTTTCAAAAGATTTCAATCAGATTTTCTCAAAAAAATTAAATATTTTGAATTATTAATTAATTAATTAAATATTAAACTCTCATTTTAATATTAGGTATATAAACATTTTTTCATTGATTGATATATGATCTTTTATTTAAAAAAATAAAATTTAAATCTATTTCTTTTAATTTAAAAAAAAACTTTCATTTTAATATAACTTTCGTAAACACATTTAACTGTGAAATTTAAATAAAATTTGATGCATTAATCCTAGTACCATCACACTCTCATTTAATACGAAAAATAAATCAATAATCGAAAAAATATTAACAAAATTTCATTCTTATTCTAAATGAAAATTAAAAAAATTGGAATAAAAATATACTAATATTAATTTTATTTGATCCATTTTTCCCCCTTGATAAAGGCGTATTTTTTGGTGTAAAGTTAGTTCAAGGAATTGAAAGAAGGCGATGGTTCCGATTGGTGGGGTCTAAAACGCTCCCTGTGTCAATAAAATGATGTTACATTATTACTCCATCACCATTATTTGGTCGGGGCTTGCTCTTTACTTATGCTTCAATTTTCAAACACTGCCAAAATTTTTGATGCCCTGCCAGATGAATCCAATCAAATATAGAATTTAATACCCTTTATTATGCAATTTAAAATCTGTATATTCATTAATAATAAAAAAATATAAATCACAATAATTCTACTTTCAAAAAAAAAAGAATTGAGACAATAATTGCTTAGTGGGTTATCGTTTCTTATTAAATTGGGCTGTGGGATTTGCGAAAAAAGAAATTAATTAATACAGCTGAAAGCATCTATGGACATGATTATGGTAGGTCCCATTGAATGAATAAAATAAGTGTAAAAATGTTAGGTAGGCATGAGTTAAACATGGAGGGATTGATTGTTGAGTGAAAGGTTTAAAAAAACCAAAGGTACGCGTTGATAAAGGTTTGAAATAAATAAAGGCCACCAATTGATTTTGTATTTATACCGTGGACGCGGTGAAATGAATTTTTTTTTATTATAATTTAAAAATACTGATGATTATATTTAAATATTTAATTTATTGATTGATGTATAATTTTTATTTAAAAAATAAACTTTGAATCTCATTTTTTTCAATTAAAAATAAATAGTGAAGACTATGCTGTGATTAATTTCTTTAAAAAAATACCTCAATTAAATTGTTATTTTACAAATATTTTAATATTTATCCCTTGTACAATAATTATAAATCTGTGAATGGTTTTTTTCTTTTAATTTTACGACAAGGCTATTTGTATGTATGGAACAAAATATAATAATACAAACATGTATAATATATGTATAAAAAATTAAATAAATTTTTATTTTTTTATTATGTTTAATCAAGTTTGTATATTTTTATTTTGAGTCACATAAGTTTTATGATTAACCGTTGATTAATTGTTATTAATCAAAATGTCTTTTTTTATTTTATTTCATATGATAAAACATGTTAACATATTATAATAAATAATAACATAATATATTAATACGGTATGATAATATGATCACATTATATTTTTATCTTTCAAATCAATTTCCTGTGATATAAAAAAAGTAATATTTTAATTAATAATAATTAATCAATTATTAATTTTAAAAATTTATTTAGTTTAAAAAATATAAAAATTTAATTGAATAGAATAAAACAGAATAATAAAAATATATTTAAATTTTTTTTAAATAGTTTTAAAGTTTTTTAAAATATTAAGATTAAAAAAAATTAGTTACGAGAACAAAATGCATGTATTATTAGTTTACCTTTCATTGTTGGCTGAAGTCACCACACCTTTTTCCTTTTTTTTTTTTTTTTTTCTATTTCTTCTCGTCCGTAAGAGGAGTTTACTTTGACTTGATCAAGATCTTCTTTCCTCGTATCTTAATGACAAAGAAGATAATTGACAAATTAAATTGTTTAGAAATTACAACTGTACTGCCAGCGAAACCTGCACTGCAAGTGTCAAATCAAAAACCTCTGGGGTGCTGTAAGTTGTGGCTAACGCTACCCTTTGTTTCTAAATGCAATGGGCCTATTCACAATCGTTGAATGTGAACTTCGGCGGTGGCCTTACCACATTCAAACTTATTATCTCAAAAAAAGATTGTTTTTCTCGGGAATTCAAGGGCAATTATTAAATGGATGGCCACAAACTACAAGACAAAGGAACCAACTGGAAAATGTAATGTGAAGGCCGAACCAGTTTACCACTTTTCTCTCACTCTCACGGTCCGAATTTATGTTCGCCATTGCTCAAAGGGAATATCTGAACAATTAGAAGCATGTTACAACTGTCAGGTTATGCGGTGGCAGAAACAAATGATGGGGAAAACGACGATTTGTGTCTGTCTCGCCCTGCAAATTGTGATTGTCATGCATCTAATCATTTGTTGACAATGTATTCCATTCCACCGTCCATGTTTAAATAGCTTTTCTTCATAGTCAATGTTGCCATGTAAACAGCATATGGAGCTATTTACTTTGCCTTATGGTAGAAGTTAATTACTTAAGTGAACTGATTCTATATAGTGTATGTGAACTGATTCTATATAGTGTTTATAAGAAAAGGAGAGATCTACAAGTGACTCTAAAGCTACAAAATTTCTGTATACGTGGCAACTACATACATATTCTAGTCTAGATCATATGTCTCAGTGCATTTCGCATCTCCATATCTTTCACATGTTGTATTAGTTTCTTCTTATGTTCAGTTAAAATGTTGAAAAAATTACTATTGGGAGGCTTGGCGAGGCTGCATGGAGGTGTTGGTGAACCGACAGCAGCGGCTCTTTTAAGGTATTCCTTCTGCTTTGGTTCTGCCAAGCAAAGTAGGGATTCCTCGCACACTTCCTGAGCCGATGATGGTGGGACAGGCTTGAAGTCTTGCAGCTTTGAGTATTCTGAGATGAGGTGAAACATGTAATCGTAGACCTGATCCATGCTTAAACTTTCCATGAGTTGTTGCCCTCTTTTTCCAATTGCCTCAGCCTGTTTACCCAAATTTATCAGAAAGAAAGAAAAGGCACAATAACAAGCTTCTTCTTGCAAAAAGGTAATAAGGTCATTGACAATTGATTGCTATTGACTATTTATTATACTCATAGATTTTTACTCTTAGTATTGATATTAATGTTATGTGTAGACTCGGAAGCCAGAAATCTAGATTCAGCTAATCCAACAAATGAGAATTAAAATTACTGCAGCATGACTAATATCAGTTCTTGCTTCTTGCCATTTTGTGGGCCGAAAGATCATACCTCTGATGGGTTTGTATTACCCCAATCAACAGCAAACTTTATGGAGTGACATAAATCAACAGGAGAGACAGGCCAGTAGTTCAACTTAGGAATGAGACCACGAGTGAAGATATCTTCATATTGTGGGGAAATTAATAGAGCAAGAGAACCACAAGATAGGATATATTTTAAGCTTACAGACCAAGCATAGCCTTCAGCATAGATTTTATAACTGCAGAAAAAAGGGTAAAAAAAATATAACGTCAGTACATTACATTTAAGTTCAAACACTGAATGATGCACTTTTGAGCCTCAGCACTAACGTTCCTAAACTCCATTAACAGATGCAGCCCTCATTCAAATTAACCCCAGAAAGGGAATGCAATTCAAGTGGATAGAATTATCAAGTTACAAAGTCTGACAGAGTTTCACTCAACGACAGAAAAAAAAGAGAAAATTTGGGGGGGGGGGGGGGTGCAGTAGTACTTCAAATCGAAATTGCAAACTGCAAATGCTAGGACTACAAATCTAACTTTGCAAACTTTAAAATTGATGTGCTACTATATGAGACACAATAAAAATAGAACAACTGAGACATCTGCTCTGCAGGTAAGATCACACGAAAAAGATTCTCACCGATGCTTACACTGATTGGATAGTTTGGACTGCGCAAATCCACCCTTTGCTTCTTCTGCCCAGTTCTGCAATGCACAATAAAAAGCAACATTATCAAATAACTTATTTTGTCATTATTGCACTTAAAGCACATAATTTTGGCCCTTCGACCTATCATGTCTACAATAGAAATTCAAGCATTCACATTGTAATTTCAACCCAACCTGACGAATAATTTGTGCACCCCACTGCCTAGAGTGATTGCACTGCATAAGCTCCTGGCGAATTGGAGCTTCGACATCTGGATTTCCTTTCCAAAATGCCCAGGGCAACTTCCTTGTCCAATTTTCAGCTTGTGAACCCTGTTTAATATCTTTGAATTGCTTATCCCAGGGCTGTATATTTGTCTCTGGCCTGTAGACAAGTCATTTACCTTAAAGACATGTAAAAGAACTCAAATCATAACCAACACTAATACTAATTGTAAACCACATCTCTTATATCGTCATCTGTAGCTGAGGCTAATAGAAATTCCCAGATAGATGAAAACAATGCCATTTGCAAAGACATAGGTGTCCAAAATACATATATAAAGGATTTACATAACTAGAGAAAACTTTAAATAAAGCACTTAGCTTGACATTCAAATCAAACGAGTGATTTAACACGAATCATATGGATGGCATTATCAGTGAAACAAATATAACCAGGCACATTCAATTAATTAATCAACTTGCATATGCATACAGGCATGCAATATTGTTAAGATTAGCATCTCTTGGATATTTTCATACAATTCATACTTCAAATCGTCTATTCAATTTAACATTCTATCCATATAGAATTATCACTAAGTTAAAGTTATATAGGTCATATCAGGTTTGCTGCAATTTGGGTTTCGTAAATTCAGGTTTGGAGTTACTCATATAGTCAACTTTTTCCAACTCTAAGTCTCTAACATTGATTGTGGACACGATCTTGTAGCGAATGTAGACAATTTACAATCTGACAAAATAATTTGTGATTCAATGATTCTTACCAACCCCAAAAAGACCAGTCAGGAAAAGGGATGTCAAAGTGAGACTCAGTCGTACAATACCGGAACAGGGGCAACGGAAAAGACCCATGTTCGATTCTATCAATAGTAGGCTTGTCCATGCAATCAAACATCATATCCACATCAGGAACCATCCCAGGGTACCTTTTCAGAAGCTGTAACAATCCCCATATTGTAAACATCAATCTACTCTGTACACAAGCATAATATAAATCAACATACAATCTTCCCTCAACGATTACAACCCGAAGAGCAGCGTGTTGCTTGGCCTGCATTGTGTGGTTAATTGATATTCGGGTTTTGGCCCATGGTTCAAGATCACGGTAAATGAACTTGAAAAAGTTTGGGCATTTTTCAGAAACTTGAGAGGACATGAAACGGCGGCGTTGCTTCTTCTGCTCCTCCGAGAGTCGAGCGGCGTCGTTGGTGGCGTGGCGACAAGTGAGATAGGAGCATTGGATGATTTTGTAAGCGCGGGCTTGTCGGGTTTCTCCTGTGAATTTTTTTGCCGGGAAAATGTGCCATGGCGTTGGCTCTAAATTGTGTCCCGCAACTGTTTTCGTTTGTGAAGCAAAATCATCCACCTATTCCATAGAATTCCCCCAAAAGAAACAAAACCGTTACAACATTTCTCTTTTCATTACCACCTTTTACATCAAAACAAAATGGTATTCATAAAAGAAAAAAAAAAAGGACCTTGTAGATGAGGAGGGCGGCGAGGGAGAGGAAAGAAAGAGCGACGACAGAGTAGAAGAGATAGGAAGTAGAGCGAGGGTGGTGGATTCGAGGGTGTGGACAACCCATGCTTGATTTTTTGGCTTCTGCATCATCTCTCTCTGCTTTTTGTTTTTTTTTTTTTTGACAATTTAATAGTATTTCCCTTTTTTCTTCATGGTCTCTCGCATGGTCGTCTTGGGGCTTCCACTTTTCTACCACCTCCACCGTCCACGTGGATGGAATTCCTTGCTTCCTCCGATGCCGCCGTATCGCATGGTTTGCGAGTTGCGATGAGTTTGTTTTTTTTTTTTCTCTACAGTGGGCGCGGGTTCACTTCCTTTCGACTTCATCAAGTCCTGGGCCTTTAACCTTTGAGTTTTACTCCTAAATCTGGGTTCAACCCAGCATTGGCCTTGGTCCAAAAACCCATCTAGAATTCTCTTGGCAATTGCATTAAGTGATCAGTAACCAGAACTGGCAATCTTCTGGGTACATGATGATTATTATTATGGTACCTAAGAATTTATCGAAGACTAAATACGAACTGTTTAGAATTATCCAATCATCAACTGATTTCAATTTGATTAGTAGTTAATTGGTGAAATGAAAAGTAATAGTATAATTTACAGAGGATACCAGTTCAGCCTACCTGGGGAAACAAAGAAGAGATTTACATGATATTGACTAACGACAGAGAAACTTTTATCTAGAAGAATATGCAAAGCCTTCAATCAAACCTTTATGGAGCTCTTGGCAACAAATTTCATACAGTCCTGTATTCTACAAAACATGTCTGTATTGATTGCAGGCAGTGAGAAAAAAAACCATGCTCTTCTGTGGGGCATTGGAATTTACACCATCAGGAAGTGGCTGCAGAACCATTAATTAAACTCCTCAAACTGTAAATATCATCCTAACTTTCTTCATCTTCCTGCGACATATTGGACAACTACCAGCATCTTCTGCAATCCTGCAGTGATAAGGAGAGCCCATAATCTGATTTACACTAGTTTACAAGCTGCTGATATAATCGTGAGAATTCAATTATAGTAATGAGCTCGGTGAATAGCTTAATATTCAATGATGTTGATGCTATATCTTACCTTGTTCCGCAGGTGAAACAGGTAGCACAATGTCCACAAGGAAGAAAGAAACAATCTCTTGGTGCATCGAAGCAAACGACACAAAGACGAGTATTGTTGCTTTCCCCTTCGTTTGAAGGCTTTCCTTCAGGAAAAGTCTTCGCCAGCCACTCTTCCAGAACCTCCTCATCATGCGATACAGAATCATAAGATGAACCCCAGCTCGAGATATCATCATCCTTTTCTGGAAGCAATGGGGCTCGTTCTGATTCCATCCCTCCGGCATGGAGTCCTATTCCATCTATACTCTGGAAAATTTTACTGATTCTGAAGGCTAATAATATGAGGATGGTCATCACACCTACAATCGCAGAAGGTAAATGTAAAGATGGACTAATTGTTCTTCCTATGCAATAAGGGCTATGCAAGGGAAATAGAAAAACCTGATCCAACGAAATATGTAATCCATCGAGGTCCATAGGATACTTTAACATACCAGTTACTGTTAGCAGTTTCCTGAAAGAACCAAAATTGTGTGAAGTTCTTATATTTGAAATCTTAAAAAGAAAAAAAGAACACAATGATACTGAGAACTGTCTGGACAAAAACAGCTGAAAGATTATTGTCCATGCTTAGCAGAAACATCTTCAAAGTAGGAACTACTCTGATCCATTTATAGAATGATTGCAACCAAAAAATTTCTCTCACTAAAATTTAAAGTGAAAAGAAGAAACACTAATTAGGATAATAAAAGGCCACTACTTTTTTTTACTGGGTTTCCCTTTCTGGGGGAGAAACTAATTGTTAACCTGAGAAAGACATTGAAGAAAGCAGAGGTGCAGTTAAGTTCAATCTAACTAGAAGCAATTGAAGCCGATAACTATAAAGTTAATGGATGTTATTGTTTTACCTCATTAGGACCAGGTGAAGATAGGACAACAGCATTTTCTCCTAGAAGATAAAGCTCGAATGTACACAAACGGTTGCCCAAAGAACATCTGTAATATGCTTGAGTTGTATCACAGATGAGAGCATTGAATGAGAACTGCAGCTGTATCTGAATCATAAAGAGTTACGAAGAGATCAGGCATCTCAGGATGTGCACATTAAGTGTCAAACAAAAAACAGAACCATTGGGGAAAGTTTAGGTGAAACTGAAAGGACCATTATCACTCCACTTTATCAGCTGATGCAGCAACAATGTGAAAATTGATGAAAATTTGTGTCTCAAATTAAAGAAGGATTTTCATAATTCAAATCAGTCTGTTAGAAAAATCCAATGGTTAGGTTAATTAATTCAACTGCATAGTTCTATGAGAACTTTTGAACATAGGTAATTGTAGATTACTGATGTAAAGAGTGAGACAATATTTGAGGAATTACCTCCACTTCCTCACAGTTCAAATTCCTCAGAGCAATATAATAATTAGAAGACTTTGGAATCTCCTGTTGGATCTTTCCACTACCTGCAAAAATCGAGTTCATGGATGTATGGCATTTATGTGGCCTGATGCATTTCCAAGGAATAATCATAAACATACTTTCTGATATAAATCTTACCATATATAATATTCCACGACAAAGTTAAATTAGGATATGATGGATCCTCTATCCAATCAACAAGGCTTTGTGTACCTGCACGTTTAATTGAAATTTACTCCAATAAATACATTTCAACAATGCATTTCTGGTATCAAAGGTTTTACGAAAGAAGCAGGTGTCACCTTGAGCAATGACAAGGGATAAAGGTGAGGAACTGGTGGAACTTATAGCGTACGAAATATTCACTTTAGACCCTTTGTTTAAGAAGAATAGCCACTCCTGGAAAAGAAATGGATTAAAATTCTAAACCATTAATGGCAACTTCTAAATTAGCTCTGCTGCATAATTGATGCAAATTTATGACTTGACAGTTGAAATTATGAAATGAAACAAAAAAAAAAAAGTTCTTATGAATATGGAGAAACATTTACCTTATGTAAATTTGCTGGTACAAATGCATCATGTGTTTCAGTCCAGGAGATTTCAACATCTGAGGGAGGTGGTCTGCGAAATCCATACAGCATTAGCCCAGGTTTTTGCTTATTCAATTCTTTCACCTGTTGACAGACTAATCATGATTAGCCCAAAGTAATGACAACAGCAGAATCAAGACCAAAAGAAAGAGAGAGAGATAGAGAGAGAGTGAATAGACATATGCAGCAACATTCACCTTGATAGACTGAACTAAGAAAGGGTTAGTTTGTATAAGGCGTGAGCCATTCGGACCCAATTCTAAAGTCACAGATCCGTAATAACCCAGAATCAGAGTCATGGATGCTGCTGGGACAGAAATATTGGAAAACACAAAGCCACAAACAAATTAAAGAGATATCATTAATCTTATGAACATATTAATCCACCACTTGGTACTAAATACTCAGAAGATCCATTAACACTCAACTTCTTTGTTTTTAGTTTTTGAGAGAAGGGCTTTGCAGGGTTATATCTAGTTCTTAAGCAAACGACAGACAAAGTAAACTGATAGAACATTTTATAATAAACTGGAAGAAATAAGCCAAGAATAGAGAAAGAAAACTAACCAAAAAACCAAAATGTGACAAGCACAACCAAACAAGACCAAACATCATCCCTCATATCAATCCTGGCCACATTGGATATCGATATATTCAGGTGATAAGATACCCCAGAACGTTGTTGCTCTTGCTCCTGCTCTTGGTGGTGCAAGTTTTCATCATTTCTTTGGCCATTATTTTCTCCTTCTTCATGGACTCTTGAACTAGAAGAAGATGATGATGATGATGGAAGATTGGTGAGTGTAAAAGCAGAAGAAGGTCCAGGTGCATGTTGACTGTGTTGTGGGGAATGTTCCATGGTAGAAAAATGTTTTAGACTCTGAGACAGGGTATGGAAACAGAGTCGTAGTAAAGATGAAGAAATAAAGCTAGCAAAAAGGGCTTCCCTTATTCTGTTCTTTTCCCTCTCTCTTTTTTTTAATCTTTCTCAAATCTCTTAAATTTCGAAAGGAGCAGACATTGACGATTGAGAGAAGGGAGGTGTCACCAAGCAGTCCTGCGTGTGTTTGTTTCATGTTTCCTGGGATCTGGGAATGGTAGTTGCTGGGTGACAGTTAGTTGAAACTTGAAGGCACGACTTCAAGTTACCTTTTGAGGAATTCTTGGGTTTCCGAATATTAATACGAGGTTATTGTGTAGACGTGACGTGGCAAATTCTGGTTTGGATGGATTCACCGACATGTGTTGTTATGGATTCACATTTTTACGTGAAACATCTTATTGCATCTATTCTTTTATCTATATAAGAAATTATCACATTTTATTCGTAATATCTCTTATAAGATCTCACATATTAATATTAATAAAGATTCAATATTTGTGAAGATTTGAATTTATTCAAATATCACTTATCACGAAATTATTATCTCTTTTAAAAAAATATATTTATTAAACAAAAAAATACCGTTATTTATAAATTTAAAACCTACCCCATCTAGGCAGGTATCATTTGCAATATTTATTTGTTTAAATAAGTCATCTAATGTGGCGTTGTCGAAGGAGATAGGATTTGGTCCAAAAACACACAATACAAGCCCGAAGGGGCCCAAGTTCCAATCAAATTCGGCCCATAGGATACGAACCAAATATTCATATGGCCTGAAGCATGGCCATAGGATCCTATCAAAGCTCGGAAAACCAAATCCACTTACGGCCCAAAAGAAACAAGACAGTGTAGAATCCAAAGTTTCCAGGTAACAGAACTCCACATCCACTAGCCAATAATAATCAAGCAAAACACCCAATCGATTCACGTGGCACACAACCATTGGCTGATCGGTTTACCGGTGACATCATTCCCCATATATAATGCTCCTTTGCTGCTCCCATCTTCACATTAATCACCCCGAAAAGACAAAAAATAGTGAAGAGATGGAGAGGTCAAGATTGCTGTCTCTCACTTTGCTTTGCACTTTGGTCCTTTTTGGATCTCTAACTCTCACTCAGGTTCACCTTTGTTCATGTTTTTTCCCTTTTTATTTAATCTGGGTTTTAGCTGAACTGTTTGTTATTGGCTCTTGATTTGTGAATCAAATGTGAAAATCGCCTTATATTTTGTTGAGATTTTATGGGTTTCTTCTGTTTTTGATGTTTAATTGTTTGCTGAATTTCATTTACTTTGTTTCACTTTGTTAATTGAGTTTAAGATTGATGTAAGATTGATGGAAATTGGTTAGCATTAAGTTGTATTGTTATTAGATAGGCGAATATAAGAATCAGATTTGATTAGTGAATTTGATTGTTTGATGTGTTTTGTGGAATGTTCAGGCAAAAAAGTCCAAGGAAGATTTGAAGGAAGTTACTCACAAAGTTTACTTTGATGTTGAAATTGCAGGAAAACCTGCCGGTATGCTTCACATTTACTTAAACACTGGATATGTGATAAAGCGCCTTTTCTTTTAAAATACTATCTGTTAAGATGTGATAGGAATTGCACAACAGTGGTTACGTGATGATCTTTTTGTAAATAATTTGCAAGAAGAGATAGATTCTCGTATCGATATAATTAAGGATGGAATTCTTTTGTAAAACTGAATACCTCTTAGCTTTCTTTTATGCTATTATTTTTTAAGAGTTGGTGAAAATTTCATGGAATGTAGTGGCTTAAACGTCTTTCTACGGATAGACCTTTAAAGTTGAAAACATAAAGGGTTCTCTGAGTATGAAGTGATCTAGCATACCTGTAATAACTAGTATCTTGAGAAGAAACGAGGTTTTAGTTCTAGGTGTGGATAGAGATTTAATATAGTCATTCATATGGATTTGTGTGTAGAAGTGATGTGTTACTTCTCCTTCCACCTAATTGTGCTTTCAATGTCGAGAGCTAAAAGATTACTTAACTATTGTTCTCAGGTCGAGTTGTCATGGGACTCTTTGGAAAGGCAGTTCCCAAAACAGCAGGTCTGATCGTGTTATGGTTGCATTAATGGCTTATACATATGTTATGCAATTCTCCTAGCAATTATTTGCTAATCAGTTTAAACTTTCTTATATGCAGAAAATTTCCGAGCACTGTGCACAGGTTAGCAAGTGATCTCTCTGATTGGCCTCTGTTACTGTAAAATTTTCCTAAACTGGTAACAGGAGCCTGTAGAGGCATAAAGATGTAATGGCTGTAGGACTAGGCAAAAAACAAGAGTAAAGTTTGGCTAGCCATTTGTGAATGGCTCCTTAGGTACTTTTGTTTACAGTAGGGTCTTTCTAAGATTGGGTTTTCCATTGCAGGGGAGAAAGGTGTTGGAAAGAGTGGGAAATCTCTCCACTACAAAGGTAGTGCATTTCACAGGATTATTCCAAACTTCATGATACAAGGAGGTGACTTTACACTTGGTGATGGAAGAGGTGGAGAATCCATTTATGGTGAGAAATTTGCTGATGAGAATTTCAAGCTGAAGCACACTGGACCTGGTAAGCCATATGTCATTCTATCAAGTGCTATATGTAGCTTTCTGTAAGGAATGACTACTCAGAAATTCTGTGACAAGCATAAATTTCTTTGCATATAGGGCTTTTGTCAATGGCAAATGCTGGTCCAGACACCAATGGCTCGCAATTCTTCATCACAACCGTGACAACCAGCTGGTAATTACAAATTTACAATTGCAACCAATAAGATAATACAGTTATCACCTTTTACTTTGCTTCTAATCATTGACTACTTTCCACAGGTTGGATGGCAGACATGTTGTATTTGGAAAGGTACTGTCTGGAATGGATGTTGTTTACAAAATTGAAGCTGAAGGAAGGCAGAACGGCACACCTAAGAGCCAAGTTGTCATTGCTGACAGCGGTGAAATTCCTCTGTAATTATTTTGCTCATGTTCCAGTTGACAAAAAAAAACTCGGGGTGTCTTGTTATTCCTGTTTAGGCCGTCATGAAAACTCGGAGATGAACAATTTTTGTTTAATTGGGAGTTTTTCCTCTTAATTAATTTAAGGTGACTTCATTTACCTGATCAAATATCTATATTTTACTTGCTCTGTATTGGTGGCTGCTTCCATCTATATAAAAATAATGTATCTTATTCTTCATTTAGTTTTATATAGTATAGTTTAAATACTAATTAATGAGACTAACTTAATTAAATATATTATATTTAGAGATAATTAAGATGAAATTTAAATTTAAAAAAATTATAAAATTTACATGAAAAGCACACTAAATAATAATATAATAAAAATAAATTACTGAAGTAAGCCGGGTTGAAAGAGATTTATGCGTATTTTTCTTGAATATGCATCTCTAGCTCATTGGGAATGCCCGATATAACAACAGGGTGTCACTAAAACGTCCCCGACTTATCAAAAGCTACCCTCACCTTTCCCCTTCTATTCCCCTTGCATCAGGTCTGTTGTTCGAGAGGGCAAGGACTATGGAAATAGCTCATCTGACTGTATCAATGGTATAAGATGACAAATTGCTAATAAATAGACACACAATAAGCTACATTTGTCACCAGACACCAGGTTTATAGAACTGACCACCTGCTTCTGTAGATGAACTTCAAGAATGGTTAGGAGCTTGGCGGCATGAGTTAAGATCCTACGTAAGTCAAGGAGAAATATGAAAAAAAAAAAAAAAAACAGAGAAACGAAAGGAATAAAAATAGATTACTTGATCAAAGAAATGCATGCAGTGGCAATATTAAAGCCTAAACATCACCATGAGCTGAGGGTGGTGCTGTAAACTGAATTCGTGATCATGATACTCTGTCATAAGTTCCATTATAATCTGATTTTGCTATCAAAACAAACACAAATTAAGATGAGACCAGAATAGCGATCATATGTATTCAAGTAATAACAAATAACTGGTATACTCTTATTCTTTCAGAGAGGATTGGGTCATCATCTTACTGGGATCCGATAATGACTTCCTAAAACGGCAAAAGTTGAAGAGAAAATAACATGTTCCAGCATCATAAAATTGGATAATTGAATAAGTTGTTGAGTGTAGCATGTAGTAGGACTAGACATGGTAAGAAGAGCGCGGCTGAAGTTAATATCAGTGTATTATTCAACAAAAATCTGCCTTCTCCTCCCTGGTTTCTGAACACTTGCAGAAAATGAAAATGCCTCACTTTGCTTCACAGCCACCACAACCACCTTAATCCATAGCCCCTGACCAGAATTATACTATGACTTCAGCAGCCACCACCCTATAGCTAAAACTTCCACAAGGGCAATTTTATCTTCCTAAAATGATCTTATGAACTCAGTTCGTCACCACCATCAACTTCCACATGCACCGTATTATCTTCCTCATACCTACCAAAAACAAATCTTCCACAAAAACTTGCAAAGTAATATAGTCCTTGTGACCTAATCAGAATCCACCATAATTCCCCTGCATCCATAAGCAGAACCACCAAACTAGTCCATTACAACCATGGATGCCCACCTTGACCACTACCATCACCCCCTATCTTCTACCCCACGAGCAATTGCATGCACCAAACATTCAATACCGCCCATCTCCAGAGAATGAGAAATTTTCACTCAGATAATCAAAGAACAATAGATAGTAACTAAGAAAACAAAATGCGAGGAAAATTTATCTTAAGAACATATAAATGAGCTTTGCTGCCACATCCCTAAAGATCCTCCGTCCACCAACCAGTTGGTGAAATTTGCAAAACAAAAAAAAATCATAAAATAAATGCAAACAGATGAAAAATACCTCATATTCGTCTGCGGGGTAGATTAACGCAGACAAGGAAGTTCCGCAGCTATAACATAGAAAAACACAAAAGAACACAATATAAGCACAACCACCATCAGCTTAAGATTAACTTTCAAAATACGGTCCAATCACAGTTCAGTTCAGACTTAAGAGATGACTTAAACTAAACACACATCCCTTGACTCGTAAAACCTGAACCACACCTGAAACTGACTTGTTATTGAACAAAACAAACGACATAATGACACAAACAAAACGGCAAAACTTTTTATTGATCCCAATTGACACCACCACGATAAAAGACCAAACCTTAATCAAAAGACGAAGCTGAAGGTTTTTCGAAAATGAATCGAAAATCATTCTATTCAGTTCAAGAGCGCCTGCTGTCCACCTTCCCGTTCCTGGTCCTGCTCCGTTGACGAACAACATCCGAGAACTTGAACGACAAATCGCAGTAAATCTCTACAACCTTGGAGATATTCCCGTTGATCTCCTGTATCAATCCGACGTTCTAAACGAGATTATCGGGAATCTTCGACTGGTGATTCTCGTTAACTTTCTTGATGAGTTCCCGATTCTGATCCAGTACGGCTTGTGCCTGCTTAAAGCTCTTGCTCAGATTATTCCAGACTTCCACGTCACACTCCTCACCGTCCGTATCATCTCCATCTCCGTCATCCACTCCGTTCGCCTTCTCGGCTCCGCGGTTGAAACGCTTGTTGTTGCTCCTGGTGGTGTCGGCCATGCTAGCCTCCACCAGAAATGAAGTGTTTCAAACCGTCGTTTTTGTTTAATAATTTTTTAGTTGTTTTTCAGAGTTTTCTTTTGCTTTCTCTAGGGTTTTTCAGCAGGAAAATAAAAATCGGAGAGTTTTTTTATATATCTTGTGGTAAGAGAGAGAAACCGGAGCGGTGATGGAGCTACCAGTCGGAAATGGCGGTTTGTGTGTCTGTACTTCGGCTGTGATGGGAATGACTGACGGTCAAGTTATTATTGGCGGAGTTGTGCTTGCTTGCTTTCTGAAGAAACGTGATTGGTTTGTGATTGAGGGGGTTGTGACAGACAAGGGGAGGATAAATAAGCTTGCGATGTGTCCTACATTCATTTTATTTCCCTAGATATTTTGCAATCTGTTTGTATAGCTGGGATTGGATGATCACTTGAAAAAGAAACATTTAAAAAATAAATATCTGCCAACAAAGAGAAAAAGGTGCTTATATCCAGCTGTGCGTGACCTTCACTTTCACCTGAACGCGCGTGGAATGCCAGTAAAACGACCGCCGGTTAAAGGGTATCATTGTCTGAATAAGCCTTTCCTATGACCTCGGGTTCACATGATTTATTGAGCAATGTGTACATTTTATTAGCATTTTATTGGGGGAAAAATCATAAGGCTATGATTTCAATTTTCCCTCGTTCTTTCAAAATAAATAAATAAATAAAGAAAATTGCTAGCTTGCACCAAGAACAGAAGATGCCTCATCAACATAGTCTTTGTTTGTAACTTAGAAATGTAGTCTTTCATGTGTCTTTGTCATTACTAAGAACTGAGTCGGGTACATGATTTAGCTAAAATCAACATATAGGAACAGGGAAGCTTCATCTTAAAGAAGCTTTCACCGGCCTACAGAACTTCTACATACACATATGAACATCTGATACCTGTTGTTAAAAACACTACATTAACCTGTTATATTACATCCTAGTCATTCTTACACTAACAGAGGATGATGAGGAAAACCTGTGGTTGATATTACATTAATTACTTTACTCGGTGTCACTAACAGAATCTAAAAAGCTAAACTCCCTGTATCCATCAAGCTTGACTAGTACAGTTCCGCGGTTCTCTTCTCGCCACTGAATACCTTCCTCTTCCAGAAGCTTAATGACCTGCATGCACCAATTGCCAATATAAACTACTAGACAATGTCAATATAAACTAGACTATCCTTCAAAGAAAAAGCAAAACAGGTAAAGGGCTTGCAATGGAGAAAATGAATCAAAGTCTGAGATAAATCAGTCCAAAACATTTGAACCACATATAATCTACCAAAACATCCACATTGATATTTTCCAGATTAATCAACAAAGTTAACCATAAGGCCACAATGCAACCACCATAAAAGAGTCTAAGCCACACCAGAGAGGAGAAATAGTTGGATTTGGAATGATTAAAACCCTTACCGACTGTTTCAGTTTTGACTTCCCCATGCCATGCGTTCCACATCCAGTGATAACCCTCAGAGTTTGAACCGCTGGAGCACATGAAGGAAAGTAATTTAGTATAGAACTGCAACAGAAACACACAAGCTCACATACACAATGAGGTTCCACAAATGCTTACAGGGCACATGGGTTCCAAATAGAAGGTGCAGTTTCAAAAGTCTCATTGCTTGATTGACATGTTGCCCATGCAAATCAATTGTTATCACATTTTCAAATCCTTTGTTCCTGCAAAGACAGCTGATTGATTAGTTCATTTGACCACAAAAAAGGTAGAGGCAAACAGAGAATACTTCTTGTTCAGTTATATGAGGACTAACCTAGCTTTAAATATATCCTGGCTTGCCCTTTCATCTGCTTCCCTGGCCAATTTAGTCTGTTTCTTCCCCTACTCAGATGCAAGGTATCATGTCAGCATTTTACTCTAAAGCAACCCCCAGCCACAAATTTGAAATAAGACATCATATTGGCGTCAAGCAGAAAAGAAGACAAAATAAACATTGTGGGGATATGCTCCCCGGTTCTCATTGTTGCTTCAATGCACGTTTTTCCTTTCTCAAATTCACCAATAAAATGACATCACAACTAGAACCTATATGTAACATGTTGTCATTTGCACTGTTCTTCCCCTAAGTAGAACACACACCTGATCAGAAAGGTAAGCTGCATACTCCCATTCCCCCTTCGAATATGCTGTAGCAGCCTGTGGAAGAATGTTACTTCTATTGTCAAGTAGTTACCATAGTCAAATCAAGTTTAAACCTCGACCTATATATTGCAACTTTATCAAAGATATAAAATAATGCTATAAACATCTTACCTTCTGATAGTAGGATCTCATTGAATCCCAGTGCTCTTCGGCAGTCTTTCTAAATTTGTTATATTCATCTCCCTTAGCTACAATTCCAGGAAAATTGCGTTGTAAGGAAAAAGGCATTGCCAAATAGTACATAAACATATCTATAGGTTCGACAAATGAGTTTATGACAGATATTCTTGAAAATGGTTGAAAATGCTAACTGAAAAAGGAAACAATGGAAAAATGATATCAACCCTAAAAAAAACAACATTGGATGAAGAACCTCCTCAAAACTTACCTTTTCCTTTCACTTCTTTTTTCTAAATAAAACGTGCTTTAACAAAAGAAACTAGAGTGACTTAATCACTGTTTCTGCAGATTTTATGTTTTTGTTTCTCAGTATAGGAGGAAAGGGGGGGGGGGGGGGGGTGGTTGCGTGGTTGTTGATATACATGCACAGATAGCTGCAAGCAAACTAATTATTCAAGTAGGTTTGAGAACATTCAAATTATGGCCCATTAAATAAGGATTTTAACTCATACTTACTACTATCGTGTCTAAATCTTAGGAGTCAGGACAAAGACAAGAATAAATGTGTCAATACATATGCAGTGCCCAACATACATGTGAGTACTCATGGAAAGGTAGTTAATATTTTAGGTCTTTGTCAATTGCACTTCTAATAGAGATCCTCAATTACAATGTAGTGGTAGGACAACTTCAAAGTACGACTATTCATATTGATATTAATAATCCCACTTCAAGAGTAAAGGTCATGTTCAGTAACAAACTCATACATATAATAGCAAAAAATGCACGAGAAAATTAACATGAGAATACCATAGATTTCCTGCTGAGGCTCTGCAACACTAGATGGACTAACATCAATCCCTGGTCCCAATGACTGCATCTTCTTTACTACATTCCTCCAATTCATAGTGCTTGGTTCCTGTTCGGAGCTTTTGGGGATGTTAAATAAAGAAGCCAACACCTCATGAGGGAGATCTGACACATTACTCCTTGGGCAAGTTGGTAGAGCTTCAGAACCAGCAAGAACCTTTGAGTAATTCCTAAAATTGAAAAGAGGGCTACAACTTCAAGACCTGGTTTTCGATGCTTAAGATCCTTAAAGCAGGAGCAATTAAATTTAAAGGCAATACAAAACCTTACTACAATATTGCTACAGCCAAGGCAACATACAAGTTGTCTAAATCAAGAATTCTGAATAATACAAAGACTTCAGCACTAACATGAGAGATCTAATATTCAAACATGAAAGTGCATCATGCATGTTGTAGATGAGCATTGTTATATCAACCAAAAGTAATTCTCTATGACTGTATTGTCAGCGTCGACCATATAGTTTACATGCAATGCAAGTAAAAAATCCACCAGAGGTGGCAAATACTACTTTTACACCATACTGGTAAAGGACTAAAGAGCTTCTTTTAATCCAGTGATTGAAAAAAATTGTTGCTTTGTTCTCTCTGTAGTTTCTTCTAAGTCTAACAGGCAATTAATTGATCCCTCTCCCACAAGAATTATATCAAATGTAAATGATCTTATTCTTCAAGATTTATGCATGATATGTCTTGACACCATTTGGTCATCTACAATGTTTAAGTCTCTTATGCTATTACAGCATAACTTAAATGTAAGAAAAAGACTCCAAAACATCACTTAAAAGAATAACCAAGTAAAACAATCAAGGACAATGACAGACAGAATGAATTACCTGCAACCATAGCCCACTGACCATATACTATCCTGAAGTTCACTTTCTGATGAATTAGACATGCAATCAGATGCCCTATCTGTTACCTGTTAAAAAGTTTTATTTATCACTCCATATGGAATAGGTTGCAATGTGAAAAGCTTGAGAGAGAGAGAGAGAGAGAGAGATTTGAAATCAGTTGGGCAACAGAAGAAGTACTATAAAATATAAAGAACTTTAAAAACAAAAAATGATACAAAACTATAACCTCATGCATGTTCTAGCGCTGTCTGTTTCCAGAAAAATGGGAGCATTTTCTCAGTTTTCACTCCATTGCTGACTAAATAAATTTATATACATACAAAATAAATGTTCCCTTCAGTTAAATTTCGTTTGCAATACAAAGATGGACCTTGACTTCAAAGCCCCCACTGATCTCTCCTCTGAAAGTCAAAACCTCAAGCTTAGTATAAGAAACAACCACCAGATAGAACACTAAAGGACAATTTTAACCAAACTAAAAACTGAGAGTAGTTTCTTTCTATGTCTCCACTGTCCCTCTTAAGAAGAGGGTAAGCATTCTAATAGCACTGAAACCAGATCCTCTCAACCATAACACCTTAATTCCATCAAAACCTAGAACTGCTCTAGTGGGACAGAGAAAAAATATTACCAATTTAATGCCTAAATTATTCCAACAACAAAGCGTTAACTAAAAATAAATTATATTTAAAACAGAATGAGGGAACTGACCCAGGAAATTTGGAACATTTAAGTAACAAAATCCATATTACTTACACTGTCCGCACAGTCAGTGAGGAATCCTGTATCTTGTCTATTGTTCACATTGTCCTTACAATTCTTGGATTGTTCATAGGAGGAAGCAGACAAATCAAGTAATGCATCCAAAGCCTGGAAAGAAAGAATACACTGAATTTTAATGACATTCTTCAAAAATATAACATAGGAAAAGTATGCACACCCTCAAACTAAAGTAGTAAATCCATATTTCAATAGCTTAACCCTTAAACTCGTTTCCATTTTGTTAAGCAAGGTTGAACTTATGAACTCATCATCCAGAGAAAGATTATTAAAGATCTAAAGTCAACACAGTCCAACCCCTATTTAAATCAAGCAATCCAATTTCCAAATTTGCCTTTCTCCAAAGGTGATAATCAATTTAACCGCATAGAATCCTGATCCCTTAATGCAAAGCTGTATGGATAGAAATTATTTTTTTATCAACATTTAACAAAATTAATAACACTAGCAAAAGCAACCATCTATAAAGTACCAGATATACGCTAAAGGGAGCATTGCACAAGCAAATTTTATGTTTTTTCCCCTTATTTCCTCAATGACATCAAACTGCTTTACAGTTTAAGAAGTCTTTTAACATCAACATCATCAAAGAGGTCAGATTTTAGGACTCACAGTACCTTTTCCAAATTGTATCCACACTGACCTGCGAAGACAAAAGTTTTTGGTCATTCAACATGCAAAAGATTAAAAGTAATTAGTCCCAGAACTTCTTTATTCTAACAAAATGACAAAAACAAAAAAGAAATAAAAAAATCTCACATAAAACATCTCTAACAACACCCATGCTAAGTTCACACTCGTCCCCAAGCATTGAGCATAAGAATTGCTCCGCCTCTTCCTTCACCAACACCGATCTCCCCGCCGCCGTTGGCGCCGAGCCTCGCCGCGGGCTTGCCCTAACGTATTCTTTCCCGAGAACCGTCGAAACCATCCCCGTTGCTGCCACCACTCGTTTCTGCTGCTTTCCCACTCTGCAGCGTCCCCTACCACCATTCATATTTTGCATGCAACCCGTTTCAGCAAAACCTGACCCGGATGAACCCGACGACGATGATCCGCTCCAGATCGAGCTCGTGGACGGTTCCGGATCTTCACTGTTGTTATCTTCATCGGTCAAATTGGACGGAATCACCGCCGCTTTATCCAAATCCCCGTTTGCTTGGTTGTAAGCTGTAGTGGCTTCTTCTAGAGAGATCGAACCAAAGGCTTCCATTAACGAGCAGAGAAGCTTTTCTTGTTCTTCCTTGTCTTCCACTTTTAGCTGCTGATCCTGCTGACGTTGGGTCTCACGTGACGAATCGTTGACCGCCGGCAGTTTCGTCGCACGTGGCCGCTTCTTCTTCTTCTTCTTCGTCGCTGCGTGCTTCATTCTCGTTTAAAATCCCGAAACCCTAATTACGAAAGAAGAGGAGTACGGAGGAAGGCAGAAAAGGGGGTGAACTTGAAAAGAAAAGCTGGGTTCAGGGGCTGAAGAGAGGTTTACTGAAAATAAACAACCGGTGAAATTTGCAAGGTGTTGTTGAACGCTGGGGAGGGAGATTTTTTTATTTGTCTTCCTTTTGGTGGGGATGGAATCATTGAGATTCTTCGCGGGGTGGGGGTGGGGTATACAAAGATTTTGGATTCTCTGACCCCACGCGCTTTTATAGGAGGAATCAGATTTTACCAGTTGGTTGCCTTTTCTTGTTAGGATTAAAAGTCACCTTTTGATACTTAAATGTGATTGGTTGATTAATTATGTAGTATCCAGCGTGGCACGCTTCGATTAGGAATAACCTCCGTAAAATTAGGAAGTTAAATTTTGATTATCTAAACTCTCTTTTTTTTTTCTTTTTTTTTTTTTTGTTTCTTTCTGTTGTTCAAAACAGAGGATTATGGAATGTACCTATCCTTAGATAAATACCTTCAATAAATCAGGTCATTAAATAGAGCGGCGGGTTCGGTTAATTCACCAAGTTCGGAAGCTAGTTGCAAGGAAAATTGGGGGGTGGGGGGGCAATTAATTCCACAACAATAGTAAATCAAAGTTTGAGGAATCAATGTTCCATGATCCAATCACGACTTGGCTTGGCCCCTCAAGAAGCAGAGGGTTGGTCAGCAATGGTGATGCCATTGGAAACGCTAATGAGACTCAGACACTGCTATGACTACCACCATCTTTGTTCCATCATTCAACCAATCAGGTGAAAAGAAGCACTTCGTGAAAGTCATCTTTTTTTCTGGGTTGACTAAGAGCCAATGGCAATTGAATCAACATCCTTAATTGCTATTGCTTATTCACACACTTGATGTTGATTTGTAAAGTTGCACACCTCCACAAAGAGTACAGTGGTCTGAATTGGTTCAAGGGTTTGTGTCCAAAAAGACAACAAATGGCCACAAAGGGAACCATCAAGATTGGACCAATCACCAATCCATATGTTTGGGAAATGGTGATGGATCTCTTAAGGCTTAAGCAAATCTCCTTCAAACAGAAAATTAAGCCCACAGTGAGAAAACCACCAGATTCATAAAGGGAATTGCAGTTAAAGAAGCATACAATCTCTTCATGATTCCTTTTCTGGTGAACCAAACAAATTGTTGATTCAAAAATAGCCTCCTTTAATCATAAAGAAATTGGCTGATAACCACTTCTCCCCCTTTCCTTCCATGGTACCACTTATGCTTAGAAAGGAAGGACTCCACAATTGCAAGGCCAGCATACAAGAAAAAACTATACCACTATTTGAAAATTTTTTTTAAAAAAAGCATATAAATATGACATGCAATGCAAGCTTTATTGCTAGTAATTTACTAATTTAATTTGCCATTGATTTCCAGACTTTCATCGCATGGCTAACAAGGCTCCAAGAGATTTCTTCACTAGTCACATTATTTGAGCAGACAAAGGAAAAATGCTCCAACCATATACTCATGGTCTACCCTGCACTGTTTGAATTGGTTCGTCAAAAACAGAATTTACTAACATCTTTGGCTGCCCGTTACACTGAGGGCAGATAACCTGCTCTACTGTCCTGGGTGATCTTGGCTGATCTCGTTGGCATTCTTGAATGGAGCATGTGGAAACTAATTTAGTTGAAGCAAGGGAAGCGTGGAACTCTTCATGCCCTGGTGGCTTGCTGAAACTCAACTTATCATCTCTTGTTTCAAAGGAGCAGGTGCTGTGTAGCTTCCGTCTTTGCACCTCATCCTTGACTCTCTGTAATGTGAAAAATAAAAATAGAAATTTAATAACTAAAAAACCACTTATGAAAGAAGCATTCCCAGGTCATGATGAAATAATTATAAAGATCTTGTTAAAATAAGCACTTGAGATGACATGATGAAAAACTTTCCCTTACGTTTCCTTCTCTTTCAAATAAGAGGCTTATGGGCACCTGAGCATTTGACTCATTAGTTAGTACATAATCCCCTTGCCTAAAGAGCAAGGTTCAAATCCCCCCTCCCCCAATTATAAAAAAAATAATAATAATAATAAGAGGCTTATGGAATCTTAAGTGTTAAGCATTCACTCTTCCCACCAGCCTTTCAGTTTTTATGTCAGTCAAACAAAGAATATCCAACAGAACCCACTCACTTCTCTATGTAAAAGTACCACCTAGAGAAACTGTCTCATGGAACCCAAATGAAATCCTATTAGGTAGAATTCCATGAGATCTTCCAAGTATGAGGAGAATATTCTTTGAATTAACAAACTAAGTACATAATAATCAAAGGATCCAGATAAAAAGACATATGTCTCTATACTCAGGAAGCCAACTGCTTATGAATAACACATGAAAATTTCCCAAAAAGTAATAAAAGAATTACAAAAAATAAAGTAGAAGCGATTTGTTTTAAGATGGAGATTCTCTAGAAGGAGCATCATGTTGGTCAAGAGTAATGTCTTGACATGAATGTCAATTCGTTAATTGAGTCTGGTACTTGATAATAACAACAATCTAACATCTTTATGCAAGAGAATGTGGTAGACAGAAAAGTAATTTGACCCTTCATGAATCATACAACTAACCAAAGTAAGTCACAACTTTACATATAACATTTTGGAAACCAATATCAATTCATAAAATCTTTAAATCAACAAACCATCACCTCATTTTAACCCTCACTGCACAGAAAGCAATGGGGAGAAAGAAACACAAAAAATCTAGTTCTGTTATCATCCATCCACAAAGAAAGAAGGAAAGAACTAGAATTTCCTAACAATGATTGTTTTCAAATAGTTCCTGTATCCAGTTCCTCAAGGAAGAACTTAAAACTTACAAATCCCACTTTTATTATACAACACCACCAAAACAAAGAGTATACAGAACAATGATGTACAACTCATGTCATGCATTCATCCATAAAACGAAGCTTACTAAAAATAATACTCTCATAATAAGTATGAAGACTGAACTGCAAATAAGATAGACAAAAATCAGCTATCAACACTATAACCAAGACAAGAAACATGTAATTCCCTTCCAAGTACAAATCTTTGATAAAAGAGTAGCAGAGTCACTGCATTATATGGTCTGCCTTTCCAACTAACATCCAACTTGAGTCTAGCTTAAACAGGCACTCTAAACATTTAACCCCTGGCCTACTCCAGAGAGACCCACTATATTCACTCCCTTGAAGATACTGCTAAGCACGTGCTACACACATGGTTTTTACAGTCAATGCACATCTCAAAATGTTTCATTTACTTAAAAATAAGCAATATCGCATTCATCCCAAATGAAGTCGCTCAAATTCTCACTGTCTAATTCCAATAGTATAAAAAATGATATCATTAACAAACTGAATTCCCTCAGTTGTTCACTCAAACTCATCTCAATTTAAGCCTCCCAAATTCACATTTTTTCTAATAAAAAGGCCATTTTCCCAACGTTATCCAACAAAATTCCAAAAGAACATCAATGAAACAGTACATTAATGTCAGGTCAAACAATATTATGACCATAAAATTAGTACTAACATTTCCCAAAAACAAAAAAGCAAGAACAAACCTGTAACAATCTCAAGTCGAACTTAGGGAGACCAATCTGAGCAACGGTAAGTGAACCAAATAAGTTCCCCAGCAAAGCAGCATCAGGAACAACCAACCCATGAACCAAACCACCAATAAACCCACCCAAAAAACTATCTCCAGCACCCGTGGGATCAACCTGGTTAGCCACAAAAGGCCCGATTTTCATTTCCCCATCTTTCCAGAAAACCTCACATCCATCTTTCCCATGCGTTACCACCACACAACACCATTTCCTCACTTCCTCCACATCCATAAACAGAGCCTCCTCCTCCGACGCCTTTAAAAACTTTACCCGCGGTAACAAATGGTAAAAGCCACTCTCTTTTAACCCCACCAGTCTTACAGTCCCATTTTTTTCAAAAGCGCGGATTAAAGCTTGGATGTCAACAAAAACGGCATCGCAGATTTCAACCATTTTCGCCAGCGTTTCCGGTAATATCTCCCCGCCAACCCCAACCGCCATTCCAAAATCGAACCTTTTATCGGGTAGATCCGATGGGTTAATCGGGTCGCATGCTTCGACCCGTTTCAAGACCCTATCCTGATGGGCATTCTCGCTAAAACCCAGATCGAAATAGGCGTGGAAAACTGTGGTTTTGGAAGTGGGGACCACGATGGGATCGTAACTAACTGGGTATTTGAAATCGAGTCCAACTTTTGAGGTTAACTGGAAAGAAACGGAGAGGCCGTTGAGGACGTTGGAAATGAAAGAGGCGGCTCCGCCGAGGGTTTCGGCAACGACGGAGCCTCTTTGGAGGAGGACATCGTGGCAGTAGTTACCAACAATGAGAACGCTTTGAACTGGGTTGTTTTGATTTTGTGGGTTGGTGGTTACCATGGTGGAGGAGTTGAAAGAAAAAAAGGAAGGTTTTCTTGCTGTGTATTGGGGTCATGGAGGGAAAAGAAATGGGGAAGCTTTAAGAATTGAGAGACTCCATTGAATGGAGAAGGAAAGAGAGATATCTAGAGGAAGAATTGGAGGCTGTGAAATGTAGCCAAAAATCTAGGTGTCAAGATGGGCAGGACGCGCGCCAAAGAGAGATTGTGTCATCGTGTGGGGGGAAGGTGGGTTGGGGGGGTTAATAGGTAGCCAAGGCCAAAAACAATGCAAAAATGCATATTTTTCATATTGTTTTTGTTTTACTTTGGAGGCGATCCAGGGTCGTTGTTTTTGCTTTGAATTGCGAACCTAAGAAAAGGACTGATTCTCTACATCTTTAACCATAAAGAAATATGTAATTTCATTTTTTTTATGTTATTTTCATCGCAAATAAATCGATTTAAACTCGCATACATTTTTATTACCATTTCATTTTGATTAGCCCAAAATCTTATTCTTAGGAGGAAATTGTTTTAATTATATATTACATCATAATTTGTTAAATAAAATTTTAATACGTGATCAATTATTATTACTCAAAATATCAATTGTTATTTTATGTTACGTATGATATTAACGTGTTAAAATGTGACGATGACTTATTTGATTCATATTGAAATAATAGAAAAATAATATTTTTTTAAATTTTATTTAATAATTTAAAATTTTTTTACAAAAGTATATCTAAAAAATATTTATATAATAATTTCCTCCCCTACATTCTTTAAAAATAAAAGAAATGGCATTTATTGATGGAAGGAATCGCAGCTCTGGTAATTCGTGACCAAGACAAAGACTACTAGGGATCACAAAGTAATGGAATCAATCATATATCCTAAAGTCCGATACTAAGATACATTTATAGCGCGAAGTTTTTGGTTGTAGTCACAATTAGCGACAAATAGACGTTTGGATCACATTTACCCAATGATGATCTTCAATGGAGTTAACCAAGGAATATCTTTAATTAATACAATTAAATACATAACTTAATTTGTTAATTACAGAATCTTTAATTCAAATCTCCCTTTTTATCTTCAAGTTTGTATTTGATGTAATATACATAAATTTTATATACTATAAATGAATAAAATGTTATCAAATATAAACTTTCTTTTTTTTTTTTTAAAATCAGTGAAGTACATTGCTAGCTTTAGATGCCAGCGTTGAAATTAATCAAAGCATATTCCAAAAGAAAGGAGCTAAGGACCATCGTTCGTTCAGTCCTACGGGAAACTCGGTCACGATTTAAAGGCAGGAGCATCATGAAAAAAAGAAACATATGAAGGAATATGATTCTGCTTCATCGACATCTCGAGACTCCTTTTATATTCTACGTGTGAGAACGCTTGGCATTTCGAATATGATGCTCCTTTTGATGGACCCCTTTTTCCTTTTTCTGCCTTTGCTTTAATCTTTTTCCTTCCGTGCAAAAACTAAACTTGACTACAAACACACAACGTTGTTAAGGCTAATCCATCCAAAACTCAACGCAGGCAGCTTTTCAGCAAATAACAAATCAACTCCACAACCATGAAAATTTAAGATAAACCCCAAGTCACCTTAAGTCATTGTCTGATTCAATGTCAGCAAAGACGGTGTGTGGGCATCTTTGAGAGCGAAATGTCAAATGGTTGGACCAAAGGGTGTAAATGAGTCAAGTTACATGAATTCAACTCTCTGAATACTTGAATTTGTCTCCTTCATTATAAAGCTGAACTCGAACTTGAGCCGAGGTTGAGTTTTATGAAACTACAAAAATAAACCCAATTTCTTATGGTACATTTGAACATACTGATCACAAACCACATAATAGCAATACTCTCGTCACAAATTGATGGGTGAGTTAATAAGTTAAGTCATGCCTTAGGACCAAGGGGAGAAAGCACATTAGATAGCTATTTACTAAGTGAAGGTCAGGATTTAATACAGGGCAATGTAAATCATCAACCCTTCACATGAAGACTGTCAATCAGAACGAATACCACCCATAAAAGTCCTTGGATCAGGACAGCTCCCTGTAAACTGAGCTTGAGAGAAGTCGAAGCCTGGATTCTGCAGTATGAAAATAACACTGTTAGTGTAATGTGCAAGTTACCACTACACAACTAGTTAAAATAAGGTTTTAACTAATTATCAAGTCAAACATTTGACAATTTGACTCAGATAGCAATGAACTACATAAGAATCAAGTATTTCATAACTGTCAAATAGCATTTGGATAGACAACTAAAGCGGAAACTAGTGATGAAAAAACCAGACCAGACCAGTTCAACAGGAACTGGTAGCCTATCCAGTCCAATAAGATCATTTGAACCAAGAGTACATCAGACCAGTCAATCATCTGGTTGAACCGGTTTTAAGCATTTATTTCATCATTTAAACTAAAAACTTCTTTGCAAATGGTGAGACTTGGACCATTAATGACCATACCCTTGAGCCAAGTGTATTTTTTGTTAAGTATTTCCTGTATCTAATACTTATTAAATACCAAAATCATATTTTAAACTACAACACCCCACTTTTAGTTGGACCAGCCAGTTGGACTGATTAAACGGGGATCAGTTCACCTATGGTCCGGTTTTTAAAACATTGGTGGAAACAAATGAACAGCTAAAATGACAATTATAAGAAAAAAGTTTCTCCTAAAATGTATCATTTACATACAAGTGATGAAAAGACCAATGCACACTCTAAAATAGGTGTCAGGACTTTCCATAACACATGCATAAAGCTAGCATTTCTACCACTGTCAACTAACCATGCAAATATGTCCAACTCTGAACCCAACCTAATGTAGAACAGATTGAACAAAAATTTATAGATGATGTCTTCCTCTAATTCAAGAGCCAGCTTCTTGGAAACAACTTCCCTTTTTATGTGATCTTGCTTTGTCGTATATAGGATATTACATCATGTTCCAATCTACTAGATTAGCCAATAGCTACCTAGGAAGGTAGTACCTACTCAACAGTCTGATTATTGAATGTTTTACCAATTAGTGGTTACAAACTTCATTTATATCACTGTTGATTTTCCTGTCTAGAGCCTATTTTCATTTTGGCTGGGTGGTTAACCTCCCTCACATGCTATGCAATAAGATACGGCAGAAGAACCACAAAGTTAGTGCAATGCTACTAAGAGAGTCAAACCAAATTCGCAATAGGCAGCTTCCTGAGGGAGTAAAAGGAATAGATGCCTCTGGTGAGATCATTTCTCATCAATTTAGAAAGCACATAACAGGACTTTCACATTTTGCACTTCTACATAAAAGTAAATTATGAAAAGCCTATAATTGCAATGTAGATGAGTAGCACCTCACCCACGTGAAAAAGATGAGGATCAAGCTTATGTAATGTAGCATTTAAGTTTTAAAAAGCACATTGCATCATCAAGTTCTTAAGAAGGTTTCTTCAGAAATATTTCTTAGCAGTACTTGTTACTATGGCACGAAAAAGAATATAGGCACATTACAGAGTGACATTATATATCAAGAGAACTAACGCATGTAATCCTTATACAATTGCTTGACAACATCAAAAAATCTACAGAATCCACATGAAAGAAATATAAATGAAAAGTAAAGTAAAATGAAACAATATAAAGCTACATATAGTAATATTGCTTGCTGAAATGAAAAACATCTGCCAATATCCTACTCAGGAGAGAAAGCCTAAAAAGTATAGTTTGACAAAAGACAATTCACACAGAGACAGGTATGGAAAAAAAAAAAAATCTTTTCTCAAGCCATGGGTGTGTGTGAACAAGTTTAACAAACATCATAAAGGAACAGGTGGATCTTGAGAGCGACCAGCACTGTGAGCACATTAAGTTTAAAGAAAATAGCATACAAAATGACATTGATATTGTAACAATAGAATCATTCACTACAGCTGAATCAAACAACCATGTCATAACATTTATAAAGCAAGTTAAGATGGAAACACATGATTCACCTCTTCCTGAAACCTCTGGAGCATGAGGCGCTTCTGCTCGAGATCAGTTGCATAGGGGTCTAGCTGACCCTGACCTAGTATAGGTGACGGCCACGTCTGACCCTTGTCCCTCTTTTGCAATGTTATGTGCATTATATCATCCTCTGGCCATATTAAGACATCCCAGTTTAGCTCAACTCCAAAAACTAAAATTTCACACTCAACAGTCGAAAAACAAAGAATTTAAACAATAATCCATCATTCTGAAACATAAATTCAGCTTGACACAATACAATTAAACCTAAATACTCCACTAAATCATTATTAGGTATGTTCTAAATCTAATTTTCCTTCCCTAATCCCTAACTTGAACCAAAAAATAATTTAAGGAAAAAAATAAAAACAAAATACCTAGTGTCCAAAAAGACGAATCCGTCTTCACGGGGCAGAACAAATCATGCTAAAAAAAAAAACATCAAAATATTATTGAAATATACCAAATAAAGATAACCTCAAAATTCAACAAAATGATATATAAATTAAAACAGAAAAACATTAAAAAGACTAACATTGAGATAAGGAGGGTTGCCTTTGATCCCAACTTCGACATGTTTGGACTGAATCTTACAGTAAAACTGCTTGGAGTGAACATTCGGCGGTAAATTTATGTAAACATTTACCTCGTCTAGGGTTTGATCCCATTCAAATACCTTTTCACCTAAAAAAAAAGGAATTACAATAAAAAATAAAAATAACTTCAGACTTCCCAAATCACGAAAACAAAAAGAACATAAAAATGTAAACAGAGGGAAATGGAGAAACACCGTTGTGAACGAAACTGTGTCGTTCTTCAGGAGCCAATTTCTCCGACATATTTTATTTAGGGTTCGGAGGTTTTTTCTGTTACTGATTCGCTCTTTTTCTTGTCCTGGTTCGCGCGGTTTTGTTAACTCTCGTTTTGGTTTCTTCTTGAAACTTCTTCTCACATAATTTTTCAATTTTGTCAACTAGTCCTTATTATTTTACTATATTCCTTTTCAAGGTAAAAATTTAAAATAAATTACACTTTTGATCTTTTATTTTTTATTATATGTCCAAATAACAAAATTCACTCATTGAAAGCAGTAATCAAACATGTTTGTTTGTTTGTTTTGGATAACAAGACCCAACACAAAATGTTAATTTATGGGGGCAACAGTTGTGATTAAACTAGCAACTAGGTTGCTTTTTCTTTGTTAAATTGAAATCTCATCTTCTTTGATTAGCAAATGACCTCCATTGCTTTTTCTTTTTTATAAATCTTCATGCTTAGTTCTAATCCTTAACATTTGGTTAAAGCATGGAGTTAAAACAATTCTAGAATTTACTTAATCTGTAACCTTCCCTTTTAGCTCCTAATGTTTTGACCCTCGTCCAATGTTGCATAGAAGATAGTTTAGTCGATTATGATGGAATAATTTTAATTTGTGAGCTTAGGAATCTTATTAGGATGTGTTGAACCATGGAAATATAAATCTTATTTAATTTGATCCCAAACACAACCGATACAAATTGTTCTCATATTTCTTATACGTAAGGCGTACGTGAGTGGAGAGTTTGATATCCTTCTGCGTGCCACATGCACTAGTTTTTTTATTGTGAACTTTATTAATGAAATCAATACTTATATTTAAAAAAAAAATTCACCCCTAGAAAAAATACCTAGCAAAGATAGATATGATTCTAATTCATTTGAAGTCCAACTATTAGAGGATATTTTCTTACCATCCAAGGTAGTTGTCACTTTCATAAAAGATGACAATGGCAACATGAGTAATAAATTTTGGAGTCAAACTACCTGCAAAAGCAAATACTTTTGTAATAGCATTTTTTTAGTGAGTCCAAATTGTTCTTCATTCAAGAAAAGGACATACTCCATTTGTACAATTCTTATTTATATGATTTTATTAAATCTAAACCAAAAAAAAAAAAGAAGTTAGATAATTTATTAGCTTCTCATTGAAATTGCCTTAAAGAAGCACAAACCACACAAGGCAAAGTAATCCAAGTTAGTACTTGTTGAACCATGATAGCAATTTAAATGTCGCATGTCCAATACAACCTAAAGGGAAATTTCCTTCAATTCTATCTTTACCCAAAACTTTAGTAATACATTTCTTAATTTTCCATTTTCCAATGAAAGCTACAATAAAAAGGAGAACAACTAGAAAACCATGAATAAAGCAATAAGAATCCAATGTTTGTCTTCTTTTTCCCGAAGTAAAATAAGTATTCAAGTATATAACTCATTAACTAGTATATGATTTTCTACCTAAATAACAAGGTTCAAATCCTCTTCCCTCAATTAAAAATAAAAAATAAAAAAATAACATAAACGCGCCAACTTTAACAAATACTTTATATTTATAACAATTAATAAAAAAAACATAATTAACTCTCACTTTCTCATTGCAAAGACAAGTCTTTAAAAAAATCTTGCCAAGTTTTATTTTTTATCAAAAAAAATTTTCAGATTCGATTATTTTTATGAATTCGATGTCATAAAATCTTTATAATACAAATGTCTTTTATCGTAAATGCCGATAAACATTTATATCACAAATAGATAATCTTAGGCATGCAAAAAAACTCAAAGTTGAGTAACTTGAGCTATCTAAATACAAAAATCTACTCTTTAATTCCCTTGCTAGCAAAGAAAAGAGTAAGTGAGGAAATTTCGTCCAACATACTTTCTTGCTTCTAAGAATATCAGACCCGATCGAAAATGGCAGTACCTGCTTTTTTAAGTTTTGTCATTTTTTTATCATTTAGTTTTTGATAAAAAACTAAAGGAAGTAAAAATGGCAACCGTTTGATTCTTTGCAAAGGAAGCCATGAAAATACGAGGAAAGTTCTGACCCCTTTGAGTGTACGGATCTCGCTGCTCGATCCTCTTTAGCTATCATCCACACGGCAGTACCGGATCATTCCCCACATGCGCCCATGCTACACCACGTCGAAATTTTGGGGGAGGAAGCAAGCCGTTTTACGTGTTCCCATGTTCTCTACTTAGCAGTAGGAGTCTTGCAATCTCGAGCGTTCATCAGGTTGACCCAGCTATAGTGTTTTACGGTTAACCCTTTGATGTACTTTCAAGAATCGTTCATGGGGCCCAATTTACATGTTCCTGTAGTTTTGAGTAAGTCCACCTTGTCTAAATAGTGAAATTAGGATCATGACTCATGATTTTATATAGTTTACTATTGGAAGAATCCATTGGAAATTACATATGAAAAGCAATATGTGTCTAATTAATGTTTACTCCCTTTAATGACCTTGAGATAGGGATTTGTGGGAGCCCGAAAGATCTCCAATACTCTTCAATATTTAGAAAATGAGATTAAAATCAAATTTACTATTGTATTATATATACATCAATGTTGAATTTTGTCATTATACTTTCATTTTGTTGAATTTTGTAATTGTATTTTCACTTTTGTTTATTTTTTAACATAAAAATAACGAATTTGATGGAAAATTTTATTTACATTAATAAAATGTTCCATAAAATATTATAATTTATTATTTTTATCCAAAAATCAACAAACTTGAAAATATAATGACCAAATTTGTTATTTGCATTAACAAAATATAAAGTAAAAGATCCCAATGTCATTTTTTTTGTTCAAAATGTCACGAAATCAAAATATGGTAACAAAATTTAAAATATATTTATAATATAATTATAATTTTTACCTTAATCCAAAAAAAAAAAGGAAAAAATGTTCAAGATTTAAGTGGACTTAGATACAAGTTACAATATTTTTATTTTGATATGTGGAATAAGATTGTAACAAATGGAGAATATCTTTAATAAAGGGACAGCCAGTTAGTTCAGATTTTTCATATATAATTGGTGCCATGCCATCATTATCGTGCCGGCCATTGCAAACAAACCCTTGCTCGTACGATAAAGATGTGTGCAATTTGATGCATCACTTCTTCATACAAAATTAACTATATATGCTAGGTACCCATCTAATGCAAGCCATATTTGAGAGAATAATGAACTATGATGTTGGTGTTCTTACTTATATCCCAACAATAATATCAATCATATTATAAAATTAAAAGAAATTAACATTACAATATTCACTAATGAACCCAGAGGTCTCACTTATTATCTAATTCCTTCTTTGCTTCGATAATTTTATCCACATTTTATACAATATGGAAATTGCAAACAAAGTTTTGATCGATGTATTATATTTTAAAATGTTTTTATAAGATATATAATCGATGATTTGTAGTTAAAATTAATGTAGAGCAATTTTTTAGAAGAAAATTAGATGTTAGACGAATTAAAAATATTGAGTGATTATTTTCAAAATTTTATATTGAACGTTCACAAATAAAAGAAATGTAATTTTGACATTTTAAAAATATATATATAAATTTTAAAAAAAATGAGACCAAGGGGAGTAATACTATTTTTCATATATAATACAAAACAAATAGTTAGAGTGAGATCTAGAATATTTGCTAAGTTGTGGGGGTATTCTTGTTCAATTGAAGGTGGAATTTTTATTACTATATACTTCCATTGGAGCAAAACCTGTTGAATTGCCCTTCTATGAAGAATACATAACAAAATTAATTAATATATATATATATATATATATTAATTGAGTATATATATATTTGTTTCGTGATGCTGCCAAGTTTAATTTCTACCAAGAGGCGCAAATTACGATTGAATACCAGCTAGACACCTGACATATATAGAAAACTGTACGTGGAAGGCAAAAGGGTCATGCAAGAATGACAACAAAAGGGTGGGAAAATTCCGGGAAGCTGCACTCATGAAACGGTACCTCGACTCTTTCAACAATGCGGAATTTATAGCTTTGTCCCTTATATATAACCACCTGCATATACAGCACAGAGAAACTCCTCCACTTTGCTTTATTTCTCTTAGTTTTGGTAAGAGAAAATACATTGTAACAAAGCAACAAGCTAAGCTAAGCTAGTTGTTGGTGGTCGTGTGGGAATAAAGCTAGCTGTAATTGCACCGTTGCATTAATGGACTCAGGGTCAGGGGAGCTTTCTTACATGGAGAATGGAGACTCCAAGGCCTTGATGGGCAAGGAATTATGGAATGGAAGGATAGCTCAAAACATGTCGACTTCGCTTCTGCGTAAGAAATCCGACCCAATGCTGGTGTCAAGAGTTCGGTTTCAGATGCTTAGACAGTTCCTAGCCAATTTGCAAGAGGTCATTCTTGGAACTAAGCTTGCTGTGCTCTTCCCTGCCATCCCTTTAGCCATTGCTGCTGATTTCTACAAGTTTGGTCGAGTAAGTAACCTTGTCTTGAATCGATAAACTATTTTTCATGAGGGTTTTCTCTGAATACTAACTATCTATCTATGATTATCGTGGCCGATAGCCTTGGATATTTGCTTTGAGTTTGCTTGGTCTCACCCCGCTTGCTGAGCGTGTCAGCTTCCTCACTGAGTAAGTTGGCTAGAATTATTCTCTTTTTCCATATAGATTATTCCTTGAATATCTGTGCAAGATTTCTGACAAGGTTTTTCTTTTTTTCCTTTGTATAAAAATTCAGACAAATTGCATACTACACCGGTCCCACAGGTATTTTACATTTCAAATTAATAATCCATTAAGACAAAGCTTTTGTAATACTGAATTTGAGATTGGTGAGAATCGACAACAATGAGACTGAGAGAGGGTTGAATTGCTTTGCAGTTGGAGGGCTCCTGAATGCAACTTGTGGTAATGCAACAGAGCTGATAATAGCTTTGTTTGCTCTCTACCAAAGCAAAATACATGTTCTCAAGTACTCTCTCTTGGGTTCCATTCTCTCAAACCTCCTCCTTGTTCTTGGCAGCTCTCTCCTTTGTGGAGGCCTAGCCAACCTGAAAAAGGAGCAAAGATATGATAGAGTAAGATCACAACAGACAAAATATTAACTTTACAAAAAAAAAAAGAAAAAAAAAGAAGAAGAAATAGAGAAGTGTGACATATATATATATATATATAATTTATATATTCTGATGATTTATCTGTTTTCAATGAATTAACAGAAGCAGGCTGATGTGAACTCTCTGCTGCTGTTACTGGGATTGCTTTGCCACATGTTGCCGTTGATGTTCAGATACGCGGCAGCGCCAGGCATTTTCGTTGCTGACTCTACTCTTCAGCTGTCGAGAGCGAGTAGCATCGTCATGCTTGTAGCTTATGTTGGATATATCTTCTTCCAGCTTAAAACTCATAGGCAGATTTTCGAGTCTCAAGAGGTGATTATATATTATTTCTAAGAAACGAAGCTTAAAAATGGAAAATTATTAAATGAAACTTTTTTTTTTAGTAACGTTCCCTTTTTGTCTTTGCATGCATGAAAGTCGCAAACGAATAAATTAAAAAGTACAGGAAACTTTTGAACAAGAGGAAAAGAAAAGCAGCTGATGACAAGTACAACCATCTAGAAACCCATAAAAGAAATTTCACTTTCCTTTTCATAAAAGAGTTGGAGGTTGAAGTTAATTACAAAGTAAAAAAACCCAACTTCCAATTGTTTTTGGATTAACTTAGATCCATTGATCAAAGTGGAGAATGAACCACTTAATGAAACTTCAAGCAGGCTTGGGAAGAAATTATCTGATTGCTAATTGATTGGGCAAAAGGAATGTGATAGAAAATGATCAGACCCTGAAAATATAAGCGCCCACAGACTAACTCAAATTGATGAATGAGCAGGAAGAAGAAGACGAAGAAAAGGCAGTGATAGGATTTTGGAGTGCATTTAGCTGGTTGGTTGGTATGACACTCATCATAGCTTTGCTATCTGAGTATGTTGTGGGCACAATTGAGGTAAGCAGCCTAAATTTTTGATATATTACAGTTGCATTTACATTGATTCGAATATTGTATAACGTACATCTTGTCTTAATCAGGCTGCATCAGAATCTTGGGGCATTTCCATTAGCTTTATCAGCATAATTTTGATACCCATTGTGGGGAATGCTGCTGAACATGCTGGAGCAATCATATTTGCTTTTAAGAATAAGTTGGTATGCAAACGAAATAAGTTTTATCCATTTCATCTCATTTATATATCTAACTGAAAGTGGATTAATTAATTTACTGAACTGTGTTAAACTCTTTGAAACTGTACAGGACATATCTCTGGGTGTTGCTATGGGTTCTGCAACTCAAATTTCTATGTTTGCAGTAAGATTTAAGAAGCCCAAAAGCAGGTTCTTAAAACACTTGTATCTCTAATGGAATTCTGACAATCATCTACACATTTCAGGTTCCCTTATGTGTTGTAGTTGGCTGGATAATGGGAATCCAAATGGATCTTGATTTCAGTCTGCTTGAAACTGGTTGTCTAGCCTTAACAATAATTGTCGTAGCCTTCACTTTACAGGTTCTACAATCTTATTCCCTCTTTCCTTTTCTATGACATGTTAAAATTATAGTACTTATCTCTGTATATATATATATAAACCCATTTTCTTATTTTCAGGATGGAACTTCACATTACATGAAAGGAATAGTTCTTTGCCTTTGTTACACAGCCATTGCCGCATGCTTTTTTGTTCATAAAATTCCAGCCCCATTGGGTAAGTACACCAGCTTTGGTCTCCTTATTTTCTCATCAGTAAACACTAATTCCTTGCGAATTTTGCTTTGTTAATTAGATCAAACTAATGTCAACCTGGGACTCAAACCATCATCTGGATTCTCAGCCTAGCCGGCATCGCCTTTTCTGGCGGGGTGGTCTCTAACGTACCCCCAAGTCAAGGACATTGCAGTCATCCATTTTCCCAACCCCATGACAAATATTTTCATTTCCATTTTGATAGAAAGAGGACCTTGGTGGAGATTTGAGCACTGAGAAAGAGTGTTACAGCAGCCATGAAATGTCTGAGGCCATTTTCAAGTTAAATATATGAGAAGGAACCCACTTCTCATTTGAGAATGTTTGTAGATAAACTCTGTTCCTGTGATTTCCACAATAAGGTTTTTGTCGCTGATTTTAAATTTTTAATCTCTCTTGTCTCTTCATTTACTTATGTACTTGATTTATGCCATGAGACAAATGCCATTTTACCTGTGGTGATGTAATAAATCATAAATCAATCAATAAGGAAAGCCTTCCAGATCAGAGTTTATTTATTAATTAAAACTTTTGAGTTTCTTTTTTATTTTTGCTCGATTAAAAACTTTGAATTTACCCTAATAAAATAAGGGAAAGAAAAAAAGAAATTCCCATGCAAAAAGGCTATGACCATTAGGTTTTAAGACCCACCAGGCTCGAGAAATAAAGCTGGTGTTTCCCTTGTTCTAGACCAAGGTTGAGGGTGAATTGGAGAAACCAAACGCTTTTTTTCATATTCTTTTTCCTATTTTTTGCCCCAAAAGGAGAAACAAACTTTGGGAAAGACAAACTGACTGTACCAATTCCAAAGTTCCCATAGTATTTTGTGAGATTCGGTGCATGTATGGCCCTGTCCTCTTTACCTAACTGACTTATTCATTTATTTATTTATTGATCAAACACCTCTATTTGCTCAATTCGAAAGGACGGAATGAATTATTTTATTATTTTGCTTGTACATTCATTAAGCAATTTGATGTCACATCCCAAATTGAATAATGCAGTCCCTCCATGTTGCCTTTGACAGATGGAGGTTTTGCTTACATCCTGATGCATGCATCCTTTCCTTCTACTTGTTTCCACATGTTTAAACTTGTAAACAACACTTTGATTAAAAGAAAGTATTGGCAATTTGGCATGGTCGTCTCTCCCCGAACACATGACTCTCATTTACCTCCATGATCATTTCTTTTATGCCATCTCCAACTGCAATGATGATGCAGCTCATCATTCTCCCCAGTCAAAGCTGGAGAGAACCCTCAACTTGGAGTAACATATATACAGTCACATGGATCCATCATTCCAGCCTGTTGTAGGCTTTTCCTGAAACATCTGAATAAGATGGTTTTTGAATCTTTAACTTAATTAAGTTCATATGAGTATCTAGCACCACAGTCAACTTATAGTTGTACCACCAGCATAGTTGCAGCTGGCTAGCTGCTAAATTGGTAAGTCATAATCTCTCTTTCCAATCTCATATATGAAAATTAGATCTCGATTTATACAATTAAGAGTTTTTTTATTTTCAAAATATAAATATAAAATCTTTCGATTGAAATCTCATATTTTAATTATTGAATACATGATCGAAAATTAATTACGATGCCCTTGATGATTTAGTAATACTAACACATGTGCTAGATTATCTGATTTCTTTATCATCAAGTTAACACTATTCAATTGTAAGGCAGTCATCCTCATATTTGATTACATGCACCAAAAGGATCCAAACATTTGATTACTGAGATGTGGAGAGACATAAGAATCCAATTACCCTCCAATTCTTTTGGACCAGAAAAGAATGGAAATTTTAGTTAAAAGAAAAAGGACATTAGGTTCTTTAATTTGCCCATATTGAACTGTGCTTATGAAGGAAATGTGGTCCTCAATTGCTGCTTTGACCATTGACGAGCAAACTCGGATATGATTAAAGCCACAAGAAAAGTTATTTTTAAACTCAGTTGTTACCAAGATGCCAGCATAGAATCGGCCATGGTCACAATCTTGCCAGCAGACAACACCTTAGTAGGCTTTGACGCCTCAAGAACATGCCGATCACTAAAAAAAAGGCTTAGTTAATTCTCAATAATAAATTCTTTTTAACTTAAAAGAGAAGACAATAGATTTGGAGTTTTCTGATCCTGATAACTGCTAGTGGCATATTATAATCCAATATATTAACTTGACATGCAAGCCTGAAACCTTCCAAGAAATCCTCCCTCAAAAGAAGATGACTTCCTGTTTTCTTGAAGCAGCATATCCCCCACCATTTTTTATTCATCGAGAATCTAATTAATTAGAAAAAGTGATCAAGTCCTTTAATGGGATTTAACTCAAGAGTTTGTATTGCGTTACATCTATGCTGCCAGCCTAAGCAGGTGTTTATTTGACTGATTAGAAAGACTGTTAGAAGCTAATTGTAAGATACATTATCTTGGATAGGTGTATTTCTTTCTATAAAGATGGTTCAAAGTTTAGACAGAGCCAAGCTAGCCGAGTTACAACTGATGGCAGACAGGGAATGCAATAGAGAAGCAGAAGCTGCCAGTAACAATGTTGCCATTATCTTTGGGGTTACTGGGCTTGTTGGAAGAGAGCTAGCCAAAAGGCTAATCTCAAAATCCAAGTGGAAGGTCTATGGCATAGCTCGAAATCCCGAGAGGATACCAATCAAAAGTTCCGGCAGGTACCATTTCATATCCTGTGACCTGTTAGATCCTTTGGAAACCAAACAGAAACTCTCTGTTTTACAGGATGTGACTCACATGTTCTGGATCACTTGGGCAAGCCAGTATCCCCTGGATAGTCCAGAGTGCTGTGAGCAGAACAAGGCCATGATGTCCAACGCCTTGAGTGCCATCCTCCCCACAGCCAAGGCATTGAAGCACTTTTGTCTTCAAACTGGGATGAGTCATTATGTACCTGTGAAAGGGGAAACAGCTCATTTGTTTGATGAAGAATGGCCAAGGGCGGCAAATGCTAGCTGCAACTTTTATTATGTCCTGGAGGACTTGCTCCATGAGACGCTGGCCGGTAAGGTGGCTTGGTCTGTGCATAGGCCTGGCTTGATAATGGGTAGTTCTCATAGGACTGTGTTCAATTTTATAGGAAGTTTATGTGTTTATGGTGCTATCTGTAAACATTTAAACCTCCCTTTTGTGTTTGGAGGGACAATGGAGTGTTGGGAAGAAAGCTATATGGATAGCTCTGATGCTCGGCTAGTAGCTGAACAGCAAATTTGGGCTGCCACAACTGATGAAATACCTTCGACTGATGGCCAGGCGTTCAACGCAATCAATGGTCCGAGTTTTACTTGGAAGCAGATATGGCCAACTCTTGGAAAGAAATTTGGAGTCACAGTGCCTGAAGACATGTTTTGGGAGGATTTTTGGTTTACAACAGCCATGAGAGACAAGAAACAAGCATGGGAAGAAATTGTGATCAAGGAAAGTCTGATTCAGACAAAGATGGAAGATTTGGCCAATTGGCAATTCTTGGACATTTTGTTTCGGTTTCCTGTGAAACTGCTGGGGAGCCGAGGTAAAGTTGACCGCCTTGGTTTCACAATGAGAAGCAAGACACTGGATTCAATCTTGTATTGGATTGATTTCATGAGAGATGAAAAGTTCATTCCCTAGACATTTCCTCCTCTTTTCTGTGTTTATTGTTTCTTCTCGCTTTCATCTCTCCCTCATAGCTTGTTTGGTTTCATTTGGAAGCAAATCAATAGACAAAAGACCCCCATATTGTGATCACAGAGGCTCATTTGCAAATTAAACAATGTAGATTTCTTGTCTAAACAAATTTCCCTCTTGTTCCTGTTTTCGGAACTTAAACCATCAAAACAAGTCTATGCTGCACAGGGAGAGCAGCATAGGCCCCCATTCATCTATTGTCTAAACTTACAGCAATTGAGAATTAGACAGAGTTAAGAGAGAGAAAATGGAGTTCTGTACTTAAATAACTTTCAGGGTGTGATTCCCGAGTTTGACCTTAATCAAGATGGTCATATACAGTAACAAATGCTACTGCTACAGTTACAATACTAGAGATTATTTGGTTTGTGTTTGCATTCTATGTTGTAATGATCCTAAAGAATTGTTTCAGTCAAAATCTGTAATCAGTTTGATCAGTTGGTTGCTATACCAATGAGAACAAAGTTAAGACGGTATTAAAGAATGTTGGGAAGGATATCTGCATCTTGATGAAGTATTGGCTCTTACAGAATCTGTTTGTGCTCAAAGTTGGATGATGACCACCTGTCACGTGCTGATGCACAGAGCTTTTGCAATAGTTAAATTCATCACTCATCTTTTCTGGAAGTTAAGAAATCTCACTGAGAAAGCAAAGGCACCAAAAAATAGGACTGAAAAGCCGACTAGTGCGGCCACTGAAACTCCGATCATCCCAGAATCAATGCCGAAAACAGTGTGTATATACTCTTTCACAGTGCCTTGGAATGTTGGTTCGACAATCATGGTTTCCACATCACCAAGCTGAGAGCTGATGATACCATTTAAAGTCCATGCAGTAGGGCAGATGTAGTAGAACCAGATCCACCATCCCGGAATTCTCTGCAGTTCAAAACAGAAAAGTAACAAGTTAATGTCGGTTAGTTTAGAAACCACTAGGGTTGTGCTCTAGAACATTAGATAAAATACAATTCGTTTTCATCATGTAATTTTCTATGGAAAGGAATCTAAGCCCTTCTCCATCTAACCCCACCTCTATGGCTTGGCATCATATAAAGCACATACGGTTGATAAGACACCCAAAGATTTTAAGGATTAACGTGGACAAAAGCCTATAACACTCTTACACTATGAGTAGATTTCAGATAGGCACGTCCAATTTTTATCAGAACACAACGCTGTTCAAATGCATTGGAGTGGCCAAATAGGTCATCTCATCCCATAGCCATCATATTTAACAAACAAAAAGTGTCAACTGATAAAGCATATAACTAAGGGGATGGCAAGAAAAGAAACATAGCTGAAACACATTACCAACGCTTCAATAAGATTCAACTTCACATGGCTTCTTTTAACTGGCAATTTGGAAAAATCACACCCCTTACATGTAATCAATGTGCTTCTGATGTGATGATTTGACATAATATGGAAGAAATTAGAAAACGAATTGGCTAAGTGAATTCAACACGATTGTACTTGAGGGGTGCTTGATTCTCTTTAGTCAAAAGTTCACTTACTTATGTTGCTGTTTACTACGAAGCGAAAAAAGAAAATAAATTGGCAGAAAGTCTTTTAAACTACTGGCCAAAAGTAATGGTTACAATAAAAAACATTTCCCAGATATTTATTTGTAGAGTACTACCACATATTTTATAACAACAAATGCCCCAGTTTCCTTATTATGGAACAAATTGTCTACTTTCAACTTTTAGCAAGTTGCCCTTCAAATGCTTGTGGTAAATTACCAGTCCAACAATGCTTCTTAACCAATTAAAGAAGATGGAAAAGATCTAGAGAAATATTATTAACTCCATAGAAAGAGATCAGCTGTAGAATATGCAGAGAGCATTGTACTACTTACCGGCTTTGGGATAAGAAAACCTGAGAGGAGATTCCATAAAGAGTAAAAGGCAGAAGAGACGACAGCAGCCATTTGCTGAGAAGGTGTGAGACCAACAACCATCAAACCATAAAAGGTGAAGTAGGTGAAGGTAAGGAACATGAAGAGAAGATAGAGGAAAATTTTTCCTGCAAAAAAAGAGAGATTCTTATAAGTAAGATGCATTACAGAAAGTTGGTTTACATAGTACTTACCAGGAAATATTCCTTTGGTTTCAAAAGTACACATTTCATTTCTTTTGTCTTCTAGTAATTACTACTTATTATAATCAGAAATTGGATTCATGGAACACTTTTGTTCCCCATCAAAGAAAAAAAAACGACAAATCACTTTTTCTTGTTTAATATTGAATAGTAATGAACATAAAGATAAGATGGCAATGAAAGACGGGCTAGCTTATCATTCTCTAACAGGTTGGCCCCCCTTGGAGTTGAGGATAGGTAAATCCAAACCGTTTAATATAGTACTAAAATAACCTTCAAAACCAAAACATCAAATCCTTTATAAAATTCACCAATCTTCAATATCCAATCCAGAGAAGAGTCTGGTATAATTGACTGTACTTACCAACCAAAGAAGACTGACTGTCTATTTTCATTCATTGCTCAATAGGCAGACGGGACATACAAAGAAACCATTAGTAAACATTTTTCATTTATCCAGCTCATTCATCTGAAGAGACTGGTATATCTGTGATTTGTTTCATACATAAGTTTTCTGTTTGTTAAATACAAAGCCCTGTTTGTTTAGGGAGCAAGGCTGGGAATGCTCAAACCAAATACGTTTTGAAAATTCAGGAATCAATTTCTAAAAAAATTTTATTGCTCGCTCAGTGAATAAACTCCAAGCAGTTTTGAACCCCTCCCCCACCGAAAGCGGCATATATGATCTTCCTATTAATGGATGAAAGCTATCTTATCAACTACTAACTTAATTAGTACGGAAAGATATATTGAAAAAAGAATCAAAGACGATTGGGCTAAATTTGAGCAGTAAGGATGGGGGAAGGTTTGGGTAAAAATCTTAAGTATAATCCCTAAAGCTCTTTTTTGTACTTAATAATAACATCAAGGCAACCATCACTCTTGGGAAAAACAATCAGAAAAGCTCCACAAAAAGAAAAAAGGAATTGGTAAAGGAAGATACAGAATCTTACCAGCTGTTCTTTCAAAATTAATCATGAAATATGTGATGACCCCATACAAAATTGTCTGACCGGCAATGTATGGGAGCTCCACAAGACCCTGTTCATAAAAGAATTGAAACATTTTAGCAATTTAGTCAAAATAAACAGTACTGAAAACAAATTTCTTTCAGGACCATGGCAATTACCTGGGCTGCTGCATAAGCAGTGGGAGCATACATTCCTGCTGCTTTCTCTCTATAGAATACTGTTCTCTCAATGGATACAACTGGTTGTACTGAGGAAGCATTACTGACCCCAAGAAACAAGCATGAGGCGTAAAGGGCACCCATAACCATAAACAAACCTTGAGTTGTATCTCTGCAGAAACAATTTATATACCGAATGGTTTAGTAGGTTTGTAACAATGGCAGAAAAAAGTGACACCATAAATATACCAAAAATTCTTCTTTTCAAGGACCATGTTTTTAGAATCAAAAAGCAAGGTAGTGTTTAAAATAAAATTAACTGGAAATGAGTTTACATTAATAGCCTACTCTTGAATATTATGAAATTCAAAAGGGGAAAAAGAAATATTCATCAGAAACAGAGCCCAAAAGAAGGAAACGATAATTTTTCAAAATCAACAATGGAGGTCCAACTACAAACAATGATTTTGTTCAAGCCATTTTCTAAGTATTTGAAGTGTTAGCACAGAAACATGAAATAACTAAGATTACTTGCCTTTGGGAACCAACATCCCAGAACACGGAGCCTAATATTAGTGCGAATACCATCGTAAAGACCAATCTCACCAAGTTGTATTGTGGACTTCTCCAATACACAAGGTTTTGCTTCCTCAGGCAAATCAGAAACTGAGACAGTTGATTTTGCGAGTATGAGGAAGAAAACTTTAAAGGTTGTGAACCAGGAGGTGGAACACTCAGACGCATAATGGAATCTTCCACTTCCCTATAACAAGGATTAAAAATATTCATTTATGAATGCCAAAGCAAATTAAATTAAGAACTCAAGGCAGGTTGATTTAACCATACCAAAGAACAAAGTATATATTAAGTACTTGTCTCATCTTGCTTGGTTTAGTAACATGACATCACAATGATTACCTGTACTGCTCAGAATTTCTGTATATATCTGCGAAGTCTCTACCAATTCTCTGCTCTACTGCAGGGCTAGTAACCTCAAGCATCCACGTCGCCGGGTTGTATCCATAAGGAATTGATGGAATTCCACTAATTCCCTGTATAAAGAGAACAAATGTGAAACCTCTCCTAAGGAATTGCCATTCTGATCATTAGTATTTTAAATTGTGAATATGCTGAAATCTGGGTAGATAACTACATAAAAGTCCAAAGGAATAAGAGAAAATAATATGTGCTCCAAGGATGGATTACATTCAAATGGAACTTTCAGAAATTAGAAAAGAAAACTTTGGATTTAAAGGATAAAGCTTGGCATTGGTGTTAATGTTGCATACTAATTACTCTCAAGTGTTCCAGATAGTCTGGAACCATAAAATGCCAAATAAAGATCTCACATGTATCTGAGAGTAATCTTTTTGAGCATGATGCTAATACCTCGTGAAATATCTGTAACATATCACTCAAGACTTGCAACCTTCAATGAAAAATTTGTAACTTTTCCAGGTTTATTTCTTGAACTTTTTAATTTTTCTGTAACTGATGGGTCAAAATTTATCAACACAATGCTTCTAGTAGTAAATAACGCAGGCCAGGACCATCTTTGCCTTCTAAATGTGTTAAGGGGTCAAAAGACAGAGGAAGGCAACTTGCACTTTTATAGCTTAGACATAAGAACAACAAGAAAAGGAAGGAACAAAAACTCTGCTCATGAGCAAATATAAAAGAGGGTATCATCTTATTCTGTTAAGTTTTTCTTCTTGATACAATGATGAACTATACGAATTCAAGAACCTACAAATAATAATAACATTGATAATGCAAGGTCACCTGGAAATAGTCTATCAAAATCTGTGAGTTAGCTCCAAGCTTTCCTCCATATATAACCTGACCTCCTCGTTTCATAAGCAACAGCTGCAAAAGAAAATTTATGGGCAAATTCATATGAAAAGACACAAACATGTATTATGCACAACTCTTGTATTAACTTTGCAATATAACAACTATAATCAGACTCACCTCATCAAATGATTCAAAAATTTCAATACTGGGTTGGTGAATAGTGCACACCACAGTTCTTCCAGTATCAACAGTATTACGAACAGTTCTCATCACAATTGCTGCTGCCCGTGCATCAAGTCCAGATGTAGGCTCATCCATGAAAATAATGGAAGGATTTGCAACAAGCTCCACTGCAATAGTTAAACGTTTCCTCTGCTCTGTTGATAAGCCACTGCTTCCTGGTAAACCAACTAAAGCGTTCCTAAGTGTATCAAGCTCTACCAAACGCATCACTTCTTCAACAAACTCCTGTAAGGAAATGCAGAAAAATTATATAAAAAATGCAGTGAAAGTAACTAGATTAAAATAAATATAAATGTACAAAGAGTTATCAGCTCACATGTCTCTGGACTTTGCTAATTTCTTTCGGAAGGCGAAGACTGGAGGAAAACCAGAGAGACTCCTCAACTGTCACTTGAGGAGAATGTATATCATTTTGCTCAACATATCCAGAAACTCTGGCAAATGTCTTCTGTTCCTTTGGGTAACCTGATATCTTAATATCCCCTTCGATGTATCCGCTAGTTTTCCTTCCAGCAAGCACATCCATCAAGGTAGTCTTTCCTGCTCCACTTGACCCGACTAAAGCTGTAAGAACACCTGGTGAGAATACTCCACTAACGTTTGACAAGAGCTGCAATCTCCTTTCAGGTATGCCATGTGCACTCATTTCCTGAGATATTCAACCAGATGAAATAGGAAAATGGAAAAAGAAGGTTTCATATTCGTTAAAGATTCCAAAACTCCAAGAACCAAAAACCACGAGACAAACAAACCTTGGGCATATCAACATAGTAATTGATATTATGAAAAGTCATTGTTAATGGTTGAAATGGCAGAATCATTCCCTTCTTTTTACTGCCGCGGTGATCAGACGGAACACGTGATTCCAAGTCCTCACTTTCAACTGCATAGATAAGTCATAATTTTGTGAAGGAATGATCAGATTCCTTTAAAAGAGGCACAGATGCCCTACACATTGCAAAGTAAAATTATGTTGCATATATCAAAGATGACTAACCATCATTCCTAACAGAATTTTCTTCTGAGTCATCAAGTGGAATAATTGCCTTGGCTTTTCTGAGTGCTACGGTGAACAAATATAACAGAAAGACTTCTATGAGTATTTAGTTACATAAAGATAAAGTGTGGAGAAAGAAAGCTGTGTATGCATTTGATAAGTAAAAGGAAAACTCACGATTAAGGTAAGCTAAGGCCAGTGTCACAATGATGTTGAAAAGCACGGCATAAAGTAATAACACACCAACCCCAAGCCAATACCAATATCCATCAGAAGGTAGACCATGTGAATAAAGAATGTTATATCCGACAGTATTGTTCCCAATAGCAGATATCTGCAAGATGTCTCAACAATTACACGCCTAGGCATATAAACCGATATCAATTAACAGCCAATTGAAGGAAGTGTTTATTAATGCACCTTATTCCACCTTGAGGCAGTGAATTCATTAACAGAAATTGCTCTTTGTCCATACTGTAGTGGTGACAACCAAGAAGCCCAAACCCACCAAGGTTTAACCTTGTCTGAAAAAAGAATAATCAACCAATCAACTAACACTATCTTATCTTCCATTCCGAAGTAAAACTTACCACATCATACCTTTTGGTATAAGAAATCCACCCAACAAAAATATAACTAAAAGTGCAGCCGATCCAAATGTATTTGCAACGACTGTATCTCGTGCGATTCCAGCCAACATTCGGAATAGACCAATTGCCATTTGGTGCACTGCAAAGTTTAGGAACATGAAGCGGAAAAACCTACATTTAAAAGCAAGAATTAATTGGAAGAAATTACTAAGAGAGAAAAACATCATCCATCAGAGTGAGTGAAATAGAAGATACCTCCCAGCAGCAGGGGCAAAACCAACACTGTAGTATACAACAGAAGACCACACGACCGACTCAACAACGGAGTAAGGTACACGTAGAATCCAACTGACCACAGACCATACCCATGCAGGATGAAATAGATTATCTCGCTGCTTGTAAAAGACTGGGAGTCGAAATATCAGAAGGGGTAGCTCCGAAAATCCATTAAACATCATATGCACTACCCCAAAGAAAAGGCAAGAGAGGTAGAGGTTGCCATTAGTCTCATCTACTGGATGTAGTCTTGTTCGTAGAAAAATTGTGCTTGTGACGAATCCGACAAATGCAACCTTAAAGATGTGTAATACATAAATTTCAAAAGTGAAATACAATTACAAAAACTTGAAACGAAAAATAATAAAAAAATCATAGTACTAAGTTCCTATGTAATTGCAATCAACAAAAAGAGAAAAGAGGCAAGGTATAAAATGAACAAAGCAGAATTATTTTTTGTAACAGACTATTTGCCCTGCATCTTGGATAAATAAAATGTCCATTTTTCCAAAAACAAAAAGAACAAAGCGGAAGTAACAGACTAACAGTCCATATATTATCAAATCATAGATGGTTAAGAATATTGGTATACACATCGAGAAGTAAAATTCAGAAGCAAATATATATAACAATCGCAGAAGTGGCAAGCAAAGCATACCTGGCATGTCCTGAAAATGTAAAGAAAACTATGCCTGGTGATTAGTAGTTTTTCTCGTGCAAAGCACGTTCTCAAAAGTTCCCATTTTGATGCAGCAAATCTTGTTTTGGACAAAGCTGACGGATGATTTCGGGATTTATCATATGGAACACTAAGTGTTGACTCTAGAGACCTTCCGAATCTGGAATTTTTAAAAGCATTGGCCATTTCTGAAGCAGGAATGAACACATATGGCTTTGAAGGATCAGCCCAGTATTGAGCTTGATCCTTTTTAGAGGTCACCTGGCAAGTGTAACTTGTTAGGATAATACTTAAGAAGATCTAAACATAGAACTAGCAGTGAGGAAAATAAATACCTCTTGAAGAAAATCTGCAACACCCTTACGCGGTGGCAATTTGAATCCTAATGACTCAAAGAATTCCAAAACTTCTGCTCGAGGGCCCTGATACACCATATATCCTTCTGATAATAGAACTAGGTCATCAAACAGCTCAAATGTCTCAGGTGCAGGCTGTAGAAGAGCCATAAGTACAGTTCCTTCCATTAGATGAACAAAATTTCGCACACATTTTACAATTTGGAATGTTGTAGAGCTATCAAGTCCAGTAGATATTTCATCCATAAAAAGAGTTTTTCTCGGCCCAACAACCATCTCTCCTGCATAAGGATTGTGCTGACTGTTAGAAAATAACGGAGAGTATCACAGAATGGAGACTGGATTATAAAAATCATTCAAACTTTAACCTCTCTAAATTAAAATTCAAAATGAATGATAAGCCTCAATAAAGCCATTGCTATTTGCAGAACTCATTTATATTGCATTAAAAACCTTAACCAATTAGTTAACTGTCCTCAACCAAGCATCCTCCTATAGTGCACATGTTTGTGGTGAGAGAATAACTTATCTAGAACGAAAATTTCACCATTATACATCAAGCCTTCCCATGAAGTCATCAACATTTAGAACAAATGCAAGATATCATGCATCCCATCAATAATTATTGGTATGAATTCCAATTATAATAAAACTATAAGAAAATTAGTAAAATCCTCATCTGTCTGAGGACATTAAGATTTGAAACCCAATGCCCTAGCTGCAGGGGAGGACAATGTAAGTGATAAGAATCTGACAAAATTCACTGGTAAGGAAATGGTATCCAGATAGAAAGAGACCTGTAGTAACCCTTTTTCTTTGGCCACCCGAGACACCCCTGAGCATATCATTCCCAACCACGGTGTCAGAACATACATCAAGACCAAGCACTTTCATGACATAATCTGTTGAAATGCTATGCTTTATACCGCCAACAGATGACGCCTGTGCAAAATCAAAGAAGTAAATAAAAATCTTAAATCAGGAAAGGAGTAAACACTCAAAAATAAATGCACAGATAGTTAATATAAATTTTTAAAAAGGTGACCTTCATGAAAGCATCAATCTCTGGGACTGGACGTATCTTCCTCTCCTTTTCTAAATTGGCTAAATCTTTCATATACTCTGCGAGTAGATAGAAATATAAAAAGTGCATGAGAAAAGTAGTCAACTGAAACAGAAGTTAGAAAGCTTAACAAGGTTATAACAAAAAGAAGACGAGGGATGCAGTTTATAACAAGGTTAACTACCAAAGCTTGGGACACAAGAGTATATACAAAAAGAAAACGACAAGTCAAATCACAGGAAAAATGGGTTGTTCCTGCTCATGGCCTCGGTCATGAGCTTACTCCACTTCTTAACAAAAAAAAAAAGGCCTACTCCACTTCTAAAAGTGTCCGGTAATTAGCAGGAGACTAATAACATTGAGGCACAATGTAACATCAGAAACATCATTATATTTTTCCTTTTTTTGCTGTGATGATGAAATTTAAGAGGACAATAATAGTAAGTAAGAAACACAAAGTTGAAAATCTAACGTTAAAGTGAACTACAAGTATAACTAACATTTCCAGATAGTGGAAGTTAACAAACCTGCCAAGCCTTCACTTGCACCTTGACATCTAGCAGCAAAATCAAAAGTTTCTCGTACAGTGAGCTCTGGAATGTGATTATCTGTTTGGCTAATGTACGCAGAAGTCCTTCTAACATAAAACTTATCAAGTTTTGTGCCATTGTATGTGATTTCACCACTTGTCTGCAAAACATAAAAAGAAGTTTCTTATATTAACAATTACAGCTACCTTTTCTAAACTTAGACTGTGCGGCAATGACATGTTTTCACAGTATAGTTTCGTCGTTGCTTTAAATGTTGATCCTTCAGGAGGGATAAGAAAGCTTGGGCTAACATCCCTGATAATCCAACGGACCCGATATACTACCTAGGACAAAAAGGTACAAATCTGTCTTTTTATAGGAGTTTCCCAGCTCATAAGCCCGAATTTATTAATGAGAAAACAGTTTCGTTGACCATTGACCGTTGAATTTTCATTGTAAAGATTTGGTCTCTCAGCAGGAGCTGTTCAGTGTTCACGAATTGCAACTACTATGGGCAAAAAGCAAGTTGAAAAGTGATACGGAGTGATTCTTGATAATGACAGTAATTAACAAGCATGCACTGAGTTACATGCGGTTTGCTCAAGAGCAGATATGCAACAATGACTAACCTTCAAAGTCTTGTCGTCAAGTTTCCCAGCAAGAGCTAAAAGCAAGGTGGATTTGCCCGATCCTGGAGGTCCCAACAGCAAGGTCATCCTAAAAGAAGCAAAATATTTGTAGAAAAAATATTAGTTGCAACTTTGGTAGTATTATCATTAAAATGGTTGATAAAACCCGTGCAAGTAGTTACAAACCATCTCCAATAAACTGTGATTTTCCAAATGCTTTTTGGTTGCTAATTGAAGATATATTGAGTCCATGTCAACCATGGACAAGAAAGAAAGAATTAACAAAGATGGTAGTAATACCTTCCTGGTTTAACAACACCACTGACGTTTCTCAATATGTTTAACCGGAATTGTTTAGGACGTAATATCCTTAAACTTGCTGCGATTCTCTGTATTGAAATCAACACAAGTATGGTGTTACTATGTATAGAACCAAGAGAAAATTAAGAGAAGGGAAAAGAAAGATACTTAAGATACTAAACCTCAAAGAAGTCACGAGTAACGTTGATTAAAGTAGGTAAAGCTCTTGAGCCAATTTGCGCATCCGCCTCGACATTGAGGTTCTGGAACCTTACTTCAATCTTTGCCACCTCCATCCCAACTCTGTCAAAAGTTTTTTTTTTTAAATAAATAAATCTCAACCATAATCAAAGATCAAAACTCAAAAGAAATCACATGAAAACGTGATACCTATCAAGGCGTTCTTTCATAGCAGAGAGAAGCCAATAATTATCTTGGTCGTCCGTAGCCAACGCTTTCTTCACAAGGAGTTCTCTTCTAGCTCGATCAAGCTTTGTCACATCAATCGCCTCCGTCCCTCCGTTTTCTCCTCCTCCTCCAGCACGTTCATGCTCCGAAGGAGTCCTTCTCAGAATCGCGATATGTCCTCGCTTCACCGACGGCAAGCGCGATATTGCTTCCCACATAAGCTCTTCCTCATCTTGCTGAACGGCCTCCGCATTGGACGGTCTATGAAACGACTCTCCAACCGCCTCCATATCGAACTCAAAATATTCGCTTCCATTCGAGGCCGCCATAGCCTCCGTTTCTCTGTTTTTTCTTCGTAAAAGCTTTCAGAAGAGGGGTGAATGTACTTATACAGAAAACCAGAGTTTGAGTTGTAAGGGAACGCTGAATAGCTGGTACGAAGCTGTGCCGGGAACTTTGAAGATCTAAATAAAAAACCTGAATTACCCTTCCCTTACAGTAGGAAAGAACAGGGGTAAAACCGATATTTTAGACTTAGAAGCTTGTAAGTTTGTTCCTAAATGCGTGAGTCGGTTTTCTTTTTTTTTTCCTTTACCCGATTCCTACGATCAAATAAATAAGCGCTGCAACTAACACTGACACGTGTTTCAACCTTTTTTTTTTTTGCTATTTTTTCCCTCTTTTCCATATTTTTCGCACAAGAAATACTTTTGAATATTAAAGAAAATTTAACACTTAGATATTTGAAATATTTCATCAATTTCAAATATTTCCCATCATCACATATAATCTATTTAGAATGGTTGAATGAAGTGGTTTATGATATATATAAAGAAATTATTAACTAAAATTCTTCTTAATTACCAAGTTTAGTTAATAATTATAAATTTAAACCTAAGGTTTCAATGCATGTTATGTTGGTTTATTTATTTAACTCGTGTTTTAAGATTGAACTATTCAAAAAATATTAATATTTATAATAAATTACTACATATAGCATGAAAAATAACATTTTTTACAATAACTTCAAAAATTCATAAAATATATATCGAAAACTAATAAATTGACAAGTTATAGAAATAAGTAAGTCGAAATTTATATAGTGAAATATTCTTTAAATATAAAAGTATATACTTAAGTATTGGTTTGTGGTATACAGCTAGATACGGTGGCCTCATGTAATCAACTAATCATCAAAGTTGCAAATTTAGTTTGCTTTTGCATACGAGGATAGAAGAAGAGGAAAAGGTTACCTTTTCCACTGCCCAAAGGAGAAGAAATTAACGTGTCAATCTCACTTTGCATTACGTATTGGATGACCTTAGCTAAAGCTGATAACTTGTTTACGCATCGTAGTGTTCGGTTCAGCTTTTGCATATTTTTTAACTTTTTGGTCTGGGAAATTTTCCAGAGGCATGTGATTAACTGTGAGCCAGCACCAAACTAAGATGATTCTTTATGCTTAGGTAGTGTGAAATCTGATGATTTCTGCTAAATTACACGACAGCCTTAGCGTTAGGCTGACGTGATGATTTGTCACGTGTAGATTTAAGGGTTTTCCTTGCACGGAAACAATAAGATTTCAAGCAGATAATAAGGGCTCATGTTTGTTGAATATGCTTGAGGGGATGACAAAGCTCATTGAAATGGCAACTATGGTGACCAAGGGATGAAGCCGTGGGTCACACGTATAGGTTCTTCCTGTTTTATTGTGCTATTAGTGCAGATAATGCTAGTCTATAGCTAATTACTTGATAGAGCAACACCAAATTCTAACAGAAGAACAGCTCCCTTCATTGAGCTAGCTTGATTTTGACCGCCAAGGACCAAATTTTCTGACTTTTAAAGGGGATTTACGATCGGAACCCAGAGCAGTAAGGGTTTGGTGCCATGCAAAAATCAATGCTCAGAAAACAAAAAAGACAACGATAAATACTAACTCAGCTACTTTATCAGTGATGAGAAGAGAGTTTTTGCTGAAGGGAAAAGGAGGCTAGGCATGTTAGTGACCTGTACAGCATTAGCAGATGGGAGTTTTCAAACCCAAAACAAAAAAGCTTGTCCATTGCAGACAAAAGATTGATCCAGAGCGACCATGTTCCTTACTCAGCGTTTCGCCTTTCGACTATAACGGGTTGTTTGCTTCTCAGACTTTTTGACCTTAACATTCTTGCCTTTGAAGGTGAATTTGTCATCATCAGAATCATCATCATCTTCATCTCTATACTTCTTGCCTCGCTTCTTGCCATCTCCTCCAAAGACAATAATTTTCCTCGCATCTAACGGTTCTGCAACGCCTAACTTCTCCTTTGGCCTCCAAATGAACAGAGACCTAAGGAAACAGATTATATCAGATCATGAAGATTAATGACAACATAAACAATGATAAACTTCACAACAACATGAAAAACGAAGTAACTTGACACTGAAATTATCTGCTGTCTCATAGATTCTTACTAATCGTCTCCATTTATAAGATCTAAATTGAACAATAGCTATAACCTAATCACAGTCATTTAGTCTAAGCTTTGCAAAATCAGATCAACAGGAAACCAACATTTCTAGACCACTAACTTGAATTTATTAGATGTAAAATATCAATAGTCAAACAAAGCTTGAAAGTAAATCTTGCTTTGCTCATGTACCTCTTCCATCATTTGAGACAAATACCATCCAGACCCACTACACATGAAAGAGTGGACAGACTGTCCTAACACTATTGGCAAAATCATATGTGCTTAAATATTGGATGCCCTCACATGTTTCTTCCCTAGCAGCTAAAACATAATAATGAGACAGTCAACAAGAAAACATACTATCAACCAAACACTTCATTGCCAAAAGGGCTTCATGACAAGTTATAGAGGCATGAAAATCAGTATCACAGAATGCGGACTAAAGCAGAGAACAAATTCCAACCTTGAACTACCAGTTGCCAAAACATCATCTCGTGGATGTAGTTTGTTCACAGGACTAATAGTAGTAATGTTCGGATCCATAACCTCAGCTACTAAATGCCCTGTGTTGATATCTATGAAATCAATGGGATGTAGGGCAGTTCCATTATAATTTTCACTTATGTAGCGACCAATAACTGCCAGAGACTCTGATGGATCCTGCATAAAAAGTAACAATGGAATCTTTAAAGGTGAAAGCATACATAATAAACCAATAATGAAGTGTCTTCATATCAAATTTTCTAACCTTGGGATCCCATTCAGCTCGGAAAGGCGTCAAATGTCGATTGAAATCATGACTATGTACAATTTCTCGACTTGGTGAGTCCAAATTACCAAAGATGGAATCCCATATACGAAGGCGATTATCCTGAGATGTGGTAAGAATTTTGCTGCCAGACAATGGAGAGAAATAGGCAGAGTTAACAACACGCCTATGCTCTAGGTTATAAAGAGCAGATCCAGCTTCTAATCGACGCATATCCCACAAACGAGCCTGAGGTGATAAGAATATTTTATTGTTAGAAAAGTTATGCAAACTTACATGCAAAAATTGAGTATGTGTCCAGACAGTCTTTAAAGTTTTTGTTACTGATGATAGTAGCAAGAAAAACACAAAATCCCCATGTATACTTAGGTATACAAAAGGCTGCAACAGCTTAATATCTAGAACAAAATATGATGTGATGTAATTAGAAGCCTTACAAAGTGATCATTTCCACAGCTCAACAAAAGATCTGGTTGAACAGGATTACAGTGTAGACCGACGACTTTGCTTCTTTTCTTATGGATCATAATTGCCTTCCCAATTCGGCTGTTGGAGCGAGTGTCCACCCTGGATACAATAAAGAAATTTCCAAATGAATTGACTTTAACACTCAAATTTCTCAAACAATGAAAACTCATAATTTCATATTTTTGGGACTTGAAGGGTTTAAAATGAATGCATGGGAAAGAAAATTACTCACAAGTAGAGGAAACCAAAGTTATCCGCCACAAGCACAGCACCTTTCTCTGAGTTAATATCCATGCCATAAAGCATCCTCCAACTGCCTGGCCCCTAAAGATGTAAGACATATTAGTCATGCTTGATAATATATTGAGAAACAAAATACAAATGATGCAGGTAAAAACTACCTTTTCTTCCATTTTTAGTTTTACGCCTTTTGTCCCACCCACCTGAGTGGCCAGCATGAAGGGGGCAGGAAGGGTCCAATGTGAACTCTCCTATCTCTACTTTTCTTACATGTTTCTATTTTCTTTATTAACTGCTCTGTTCAGCTAAAATGTACTTAAATAAACACTGCCGCGTCATAGTCCTCCAACTAAGAAATGCAACCACCAAGTTTTTCAACTTATAAAATTATTTTTTTACAAATTACAGAAATCAAATATATCAAGCATCCTAGCCTCCCAAGCTTAAAAACAAATAAAAGGCATTTCTACTTGAACTTGCAGATTAATAAGGGCAATATATCATCCATACGGATTCAAATAAGTGAATTAACATGTATTTTGATCAGAGGGTGAACATGCAAAAAACACATTTCTGCATTGTTAGTTATTATAATTTTATAATATTATCAAAAGCATCAACAATTATGAATCATTCGTATTCAGAGAGTGATGCATAAAGCATAAGATCTTTGGTCAAGGAAACTCTCTTGTGTTAGCAGCATTATCAAGAAAATAATAAGAAATAAAAAGCATAAGATATAGGGAAAAACAAGGTTATCACAAATGATATGCAAATGCTGAAGAAGAAAACTGCAAAGGAATTGTTACCTGCCAACCATCAGGATTAAGATTCATTAAAGATGTTGAGATTCCAGTCTCCAAGTCAGTGCAACTAACAGTTCCATCTGAGGATGCAGCATATATTGTACCATCATTTGCAGGACTGAACCTGCAAGGATTTGAGACTACTGATTCTGAAACACTAAACATGCGCTAAAGAGTCTACAAAATAGAATTATATCCATGTACATTTCTTTTCTTACACAAAGCCACAAATACATATGCCCTTGTGTAATTTTATGCAGACAAAGTAAGATACAGCTTCAAACAAGGATCACTCACCTCATGTTATTGAGTATACACGAGTGTATGTTTCCATAAACTGTCTTTTCATGCACTTTAGCAAAATCCCAGACTCCAAGTTGTCCTTTCTTTAAAAAGAATTATAAAAAAGAGAGATAGATACCTCATTTTCAGAATCTTGGTTAACATAATCGTAAAACAAGTACCAACTCATTATCTAAACGAGGATAACCTTGTCTCCTGACAAAAGGATGTGATTGTATGTGGGATGGAACTCCAAACTCGTTACCCTTCTACTGTGGTATCTGATAGCGGCACAATTCACTTGATCTGGGATCACATATGCTGGCTTTATCTATAGGTGAAATAAAAGAAAGTAAAATAAATTCATTTTATGAATAGAATCACAGAATATCCCTACGAGATCACCATAGAACAGATAATTTCAAGGGTTCATAAAGGTTCGATCGAACAAGATCAACCAACATCAAATTGTAAACATAGTCTACCCTTAAGCGTAAACTGATTAAATATAAGCCCAAATGCAAAGAAAGCAGAGTTTCTCGCACCATAGGGTGTAATCGACTAAATCAGGAATTTTCAAATCTATAATATTATCACATTGCTGCTATAGACGTTGTCTCAAAAAAAGATTGACAAATAAAAATCTCAGTGTAAAAAAATCTTGAGAAGGCAGACAGTAGAACCTTAAGTTTGCAAAAATGTTAAGCCTTGATATAAGTTGCAAGCCACATCCAGGATATCAGCATTTCCCAATTCAATTTCCACTAAAAACTTTTAAAACTAGAAAATTTGATGTTAGACTTACAGTCAACCTCTAAAAAGTCAAAAATAATCAAGGAACAGTAAATTCACATTCCATATGTCCAAAAAGGTGATTACAAAAAACTGACATAAATGCAAACTATAGAGCCCCATTTTGCTTCGTAATGGTAACAGATGGAAGTGCTTGACAGACGTGTGACAACAACTAAACTACCTGGATGGTTTGCCTAACTATTTCAGTTTGCAAACAATGTGGCATGGTAAGTAACAGATTAAATGACATTTCAAATGGCATACAATATATTGTCAAAGAAGATAACTTGAAGATGCACAAGATTTACAATCTTAACTCTTGCCGCTAAGTTACATCTTAAAAGGATCACCAAAAATATTACTCAGCTGACAGACAAATGAATTACATGTGGAAGTAACTTGAAAAATTCACCTAAACAACCCTAGAAGCAATTCTGCTAAAGAGAACTGGAAATTTAACTTGCATCGAAGTATCCAAGTAGAAAACGATAAAAAGAAAATGATTGCACTCAAAGGTGAAAGAAATCCAACTGTCACTGCAAAAAGGGAAAATTCAAAGCTTACCGAAGCAATTCCAGGTCTAAGTTGGCGCTCAAATATAAATTCCACTGGATTCTGGGTATTTTTATGGGGTGCTGGGATGACCCCATGCTCTGTAGCTACCCTATGTGGACATGTCATTGTAGTATGACCTTCGAGATATAAAACACATGAACAACAAACATGATCAACCATATTTAATAAACAACAAAAATGTAATAGAATCTTCGAATAAAATTTATCATCATGGTTCATTTCACAGTGTCACAAAACAAGTCAGTTAACTTTTAAGTACAGGTACCAAAATAAACAGGGCATCGGTCAACTCTAGCAATTTGTAAAGTACCCATTTCAGTAATGTAGGAAGGAAACAAAAGAAAGAAATTACTAAAAAAAGGAAAAAGAAAGAAAAGGACTAAAGGCGAGAGACATTCAAGAGCAAATATTTGAAAAAAGAAGTGACTGACAACTCACCAGGCATTTTGCAAAGAAAGCAAGGCTTCATTGGGCAATCAATATACGTAGCCCCCTTAAACCCCGCCTCGTGACCCGCCCTCCTACAAACCTAAACGACAACTATACTTTACAAAAAGGAAAAAGTTTTCTTTTCTTCAAAAAAAGAAACGCCCCATCAAAACCAAAACAAACCCAATTTACTTACTTTACAGACTTTCTTGAGACTGATAGTAATGGGTATCTTTCCTTTCCTTTTGGCATCCTTAAAATCTTCCATTTTCTCTTCATTTTCATTATCTTCTTCTGATGGTGGGCCTCCTTCTTCTTCTTCTTCTTCTTCTTCCTCTGAAGAGCTTTGTTCATAGTCCGAATCTCTCCCAATAAGTACCTTAGGAAACGCTGTTCGTCTCGTTTGCGGGGCCATTTCTGGAAAACCAAGTTAAAATAAATAACAAAATAAACACGACAGAGATACGATACAAGGAAACTGAAACTAAAAGCCTAAAACGGCAAAATCGAAGTGTCTGGGGCAAAGAGGGAAAAAGACGAGGATACAAACGGACTTTGTTTCAATCGTATTGGGAGCACACGTGTTGTCGAATTTACAAGTTTGTCCTTAGGACATGATGCTGCCGAGGAGGGGTTTTAGGAAGTTGGGGTTAGTTTCGAGATTACGTTCGGGTACAAGACTGGAGATGACGTGGCTCGTTGTCCTCCGTTCGGAGTTTACCACGTGGATCTGTTATAAAACGGCGAAGTTTTGAACTATTTGGGCTATCCACGAAATAATAGAAAATAATTGTAGCTTTGGGTTCCGTTAAATAACTTTAGTGCATGTTTGATCTAATATTTTTTAATTTATTTATTTTTTAAATATAAAAATTAAGTTAAATATGATTTTTTAAAAAAAATTTAAAAAAATAATTTTTTTTTAAAATAAAATTTTTAAAAAAAAGCTTAAAAAAAGTTCTAAAGATGAACTTTTTCTTCTCTTCTTTTAAAAATACAAGAAAATTTTTATTTTTGTTTTAAAAATATCTTCATTTATTAAAAATAATTATAATATTACTCTCTTTAAAAAAATACATTCTATAATAATTTTAACAAAAATTATAACTTATAAAAAATATATATCAAATAATTTTAGCTTAATTTTAAAAACTATTATTTTTCATAAGAGCTTCATAATAACTTTTAAATTAGAAAAAAGTCAAGTCAAACTGGCTCTTAGAATAACTAGTTCGAAGAAAAATTTTTTGTGTAAAATGTTTTATTAAAAAATTTATTATTTTTTATTATTTAGATAAACAGTCAAAAATATTTTTAACATTTTGTACAAATAATTTACATCATGAATTATCAACATTAATTTTCTACCATAACACCATAAAAATATTAACATTCCTTAATTATGCAATGTATAATTATTATTATATAAATAATATTGAACTTTATTTATTTATTTCTTTCTTATCATATTATTGTGCTAGTAAGTTTGTTAAGTGCCCGTTTAACTTAATTTATTTTTAACTTATTTATTACTTAAAAACAGAAGTTGAGTCAAACAAAATTTCATGAAAAGTTATTAAAAAAATATTTTTTTTAAGAATAAAATCTAAAAAAAACTTAAAAAAACTCTAATTAGGAGATTTCTTTTCTCTTTTTTTTTTTAAAAAAAAATACACCAGCTTATTAAGAGAGCTATTTTTTCTCAAAAAATACTTCCTCCCTCTCTCCCTATCGATCTCCCTCTCCTCTCGCCCTTTTTGCAAATCATCATTCTAGGATTTTTTTTTTGTTCTTACAAAAATTAAAAAAAATCTAAAATTCAAAACTACATTCAAGTAGTATTTCTTCTTTTTCTTTCTATTTTGTTTTTCATTTTATTTTCTATCATTTTTTTTAACTTTGAAAACTCTTTTTATTAGTTGATATTTCTCAGTTTATTATTTGATATGACAATTATATAATATTCATTTATTTTTAACTTTTTTATGATGTATATAGTATTTGATGATTATAATTGAAATAATTAATCAAATAAATCAATGGTTGTTGAGATAAATTATATGAAAATTGAGATAACATTTGTTGATTATGGTTGTTGAGATAATATTGTTCGTGGAGGTGAACTTTGTTGGTAAGGACATCAATAGCTAAACGTGATTTTCTTAAATTATTACTATCACCTTAGACTTCTCTTCTTCTTTTTTGAGTTCTCATTGTTAGGGTTAAGGGTTCTAGTAGTAGACTCATTGTTTTCTTTCATCTCTTTTTTTATGATTTGTTATTAATTATAAACTTTAAGTTATATAAAAATCTTTTTTATATTTTCAAATTTTTATTTTAAATAGATAAAAAAATAAAGTTAATATTTTTTTTGAATAAAGAAATTCAGGATTAATAAAAATTTATTTATTAAATACATTTTATGATAATTTTAACTAAAATTATAGTTTATATGAGTTTTTTACCAAACAGCTTATTTATAAAAAATAGCATATAAAAAGTAAATTTACCAACAATTTTAACTTAATTTTAAAAGCTATTATTTTTTATAAGAGCTTTATAATAACGTTTAAGTTAAAAAAAAAAAACCAGACCAAACATGCTTTAAGTCAATAAATATTAAATTAAAATTTTAAAAAAATATATTGTCATGCGTGAAAATTTTATTTTCTATTTTATATAAATTTTTCTTTAATTGACTTTAATTAGTTTGTATTATATTAAAGATTGTGGTATCTTAATAAAAATAATTATAATAATATGATCCTTATGAAATAATTAAATAAAAATAACTAATGTTGTTTTCTTGAGAAAAAAATAATGACATTTTTTTTTGAATCCATCACAGAAAGGAAAAGATAGATAAAAAATGTTTTACATCTTTCTCAAACGTAAAACATATTATGGTAGTTAATATAAATTTTGTCATTGAACCATAAAATATTTGTATTGGGTTCTATCTTATTGGCTTCGGTGATATATGTGGAATGGCAGGTATCTTATTTTATTTTTATTAGAAAAAAATAAAAATAAAACCGTTACATCAAAATAGCATGTGAGAATGAAAAGTCTCGTAACGTCGCTTAATAAGATTGATCCTTTACCCTTAAAAGAATTCTTGAGAAACATCGTGCTAACAGAATATTGAAAAATCATATTTATAAAAAAATCTGTCAAGGGATTAGATTCACAATATTTATGAATAATTTTAATTTATCATTCCTTATTCAAAAAGAATTTTTTGATCAAAGTCAAATTTGAATCAACATTTAGTTTATCTGCTTCTATTTGAATCACTTACTCAGCTATTTTGTGATCCATAGCCAGAATCACTTGATGGCATTCCTCATCCGAAGCCAACAAAAGCCTCATAATTTTGCTCGATATGCAAAGCAGTTTCCAAGGTTGACTAAGAATCCACGTGTCCAAGTCTTAAGATGGTCACGAAAGACACCTGTCGTAGTAAACTATTGGCACGAAGCTCAATGAGCTCCACAAATGTTGAGTGGTATCCAATTATAAGGCAGCAGATACCATCTGATCAACACCTCCACACGAGGCCTATCAAGAATTCCAAAGTTTGAGTGGTATCCTAAAATTACTTTTTAGTTATGATGATCTTGTGAGTAGTAATCACGTTGTAATATCTAAATACCGTTTCGTTCTTCCATTTTCAAATGAACCACACAATGATGCTAAACAATACACCCAGTAAATATTGCAAGACGAGAATACCTCCCTTGAAGTTTTGATAAAACCAATCAAGAATATCCCAGCTATAAAAAGAGCCACAGAAATTAACAAAAATGAAAGAATTCAAACAGTTTTAACAAGAGGGAAATCACAAATGACATGAATAATCAACTCAGCTTCTATGTTGCACAAGGAGCAGAATGAACTGCTAGAGATGATGGCATGCCCGCTCCAACTTAGTTAAGATGCAATCTTTCCATGCCAACTACAAAAAAGTATGAATGCAATGGGCACTGAGCATTTGCAAATCAACAAGGGCGGGCATCTTTAATATCATTGCACAAAGCAAGTAAATTTAGTGGAACTTTAGTATTTAGTCCGTACTTGAGAAACCAAAGTTAAAATTTATAAGATAAACTTAATTTACACTCTTTGGTTTCAGTTTTTTTTTTCCGTATAAAACTCATGATTTTTTTGTTGGTGTATTTTTAAAATAAAATGTTATGTCACATAATTAAAGTTATCTTAATTTAAAAATTATGTCACAAATAGTAACATAGTATGACTATTAGATTGTAAGTGAGTTTTTCATGTGAATGGTTATATTTCTTGGTAAAGTGACATATAGAAAAAATAACTTTGAATTCAAAAATTATAAAACAATTAAAAAATACTATAGTTAAAAAGTTTAGATATGAAAAGTTAGTTTTTATATTGTAACTCAAAAATCATGTCTTATGAAATGAATGATTGTTTTTTCATAAAATCATTATTGAAACAATACCTTTATGTAAAGATTGCAACTTGTAAAATGTAAATGTATCTATAAGACAAAAAGGTGTTTGATGAAAGAGTTGTGTCCTTAATAAGAGACGCTTGTAAGTCTATATAAAAGATTTACTGCCAACCATTTTGGCACACTAAAAACAAATAAAACAAGATTAGAAAAATCAAAAGAGATAGAAGTGTTATACTCTGAAAATAAACATAAACACTTGAATTTTCATCATTTATTAAAAGAATCTATTTTTTTTTATAATCTACTTGATGCAAAAAGTAAGAACAACTTTGCAAACCCTAAATGTATATGACGCTTTACTCTTGTAAAGTGTAAAGATGAAATTAGACATTGATTTTATTATATCCCTAACGCTATTCACATAATTTCTTTTTTGCATATCGAGTGATAGTAACAAAATAAGTCGTAAAGATGGCGTCTATAAAAAACTTGCTTTAAAGTCAATTTTGCATATTTCTTAAATTCCATCTAAATCTCACTTGCATCAACATTTTTAATTTTCTAATCAATATTTAATAATTATAGTTCTATTTACATAAGAAGTTTTTTTTATTAATTTCATCAAATAAAATTATCAAAATATTCTCAATTCAAAAAATATTCATTTGTTCATACTTAAAAAAACTTATAATTTTACAAGATAAAATTAATGATATAATTTTTATAAGAATAGAATTTATTCACAAAATGTTAATTGAGAAAAAAAATTATAAGACACTACACGAAAAATGTTGAAATTACATGTAGTTATTTATCAAATTTATACTACATTTACAAGTGCAAAGTATGTATTAGACTTTGAAATTCTCGGTCAAACTTTGCTAGAAATTTATACGACTTATTCCTTCCATTCTCTATTATTTGCCTTCAATGACATTTTGCCAAGATTAAGAAAAATAATTTTGGTTTTATTTATTGTATATTAAATTTTTTATTTTCCATAGAATTATTTTTTAGTTTTTTTAATGTAAAAAAAAGTGAAGAGAAAAACATGAAACAAAAAAAAATTTAAATTGAAAAAGATAACTTCATTATTTAATCTTTTTAAAAAAATGAACAAAGAAAATATACTGAAGGAAGAAATAACTTTTCATAAAGACCTGAGTACATAATATTAAAATGTTAAGCAAACTCGTTCAAACAAAAATGAATAGCGACAATGATGTTTCTAGAGCTCTCAAGACTTTCAAAAGGTCCAATAGATATAAAAAAATTATATTTTAAATATTTAATTCAATAATTGATATATTTATTTTATTTTTGATATTTGAATATTTGATTCAATTTTTAAATTATTTTTCTTAAATAAAAATATAGTTGAGTACATATTTTTTTCAGCCTCAAATTGTTCAAATTGAAGCAACTGATCTCAACCTGAGGATAAGTTTCACTTTCGCTAGATCTTCATGATTAAATGTAAAGCAATAACATTACATCAAAAACTCATTGTTGCCCACTTGACAAAATCAGAAAACAATTTCTGATTTTTTGCACTATTGCCAAGTAAAAGTCTCCTTCTATTTCGACTTCGAATAAAATGACAAAATTAAATATAAGTGGCAGATGAGAAACAGAGAATTCACTCGCCGTACGTAAATAAAGAAAACCAAAATAATTCTAAAAATTTATATATGTCAATATGCAATAAATTTAAAGCCACATTTTAAACTCATGGTATCTGGTTAGTCGCTAGGAAACGATGTCGTTTTAACGTCATCTCTAGTTTCTTGGCGTCCCGACGGCTTATCCTGTATATTTGCACTCTCAAGAGTTTGTTCTTTGTTCGAAACACGCAGTGGCGGCAAAAGGCGCAGATAAGGGGAAGAAGCAGAAAGACTAACAGCCTAAACAGTTTAAACGCTATTCTTAACGAGAATAATGCTATCCTTGAGCCTTGCTATTCCAACCGTCAACACTTTATCTCCTCCCAAGCCTAAACCGAAGTCTAGTTTAGTTCAAACCGCCAGTAACCAAACAGAGATTTTTCCTTCTCGGGTTTTTGTTCCCAACCGTTTTGGTTATAAGCTGCAAGCAGCTACCACCGACGTAGCGAATGGGAAGATTTCTGTGGCGGGAGAGTTCTCGGAGGAGGAGGAGGAGCTGCCGGAGGGGCTTAATAAAGAGTTGATGCCGAAGCACGTG